>NC_079172.1:58925681-59140681 GCF_947568905.1 Ostrea edulis
AAACATTGGGAGGCCATGAACATGATTTTAATAGTCACTAACAAGTTTTACCAACATGTCAACAGAACAGGCAAAGTAGACATGAAATCAACATCACCAATTGTAAATCCTACTACAAAGATAGCTATTGCTGGTGCTTTTAAATTAGCACCTTTCCATCGTTAACAAAAAACAACACTTACATCATCTGAAAAGTAGTGGTCTATTATTTCATAGGCCAGTTTGTATATTTCTTCATTCTCATGGTTCTGTAAAGCTTCTATTTTGTCTAAACCTGAAATTACATTAACTCGATCATATAACATTATATATGTACATGCAAGTAATAAAGTTCAGATCATAAGAGAATAGAGAGAATATCCTTTAAAACCATATTCTGCAGAAGATGGCCTTGTTAACTTCCAGTTCAAACAAATGTCTACTTATGCCTAATCTTAAACACAACAGTACAGAAGAGACTTCATACTTATATCAGCTATCAAGCTTTTCATCAACAGAATTCAAACGTCAATGTCAGTACATGGCATGTAGATTTGTAAAGTTCTTGATTTTCATGAAGAAATGCAGTATTTTGGAGAGCACCAAAAATTTGAATATGAATATATCCACTGATCCAAAAAATATTGACCAGACAAATCACCTTTTTGGTTATCAAGATTTTAAAATAAACTTTTCTATATGTATATCTTTACAGGTATTAAATTTTTAATGTAACATCTATTACAGTTTCATGCTAATAAATTTCAATTTATGTGAATAAACTTGAATCTTGACTACATTGAGGATAGCTTGCATACTAATTTGACAATTCAGACAATTTATATTAACAACATTCCTGTGTAAAAGTTTGAACCTAAATTGTGCTCCCAGGGACATGATATGAACAAACCTGTACCTACTCCACATAAGAATTGATCATTTTCACAAATGGTAAGACTGTTGTTCTTGACAAGATTTTTAAAACAATTTTTTCTTCATTAAACTTGAAACCCCTGGTATAGTCAGCTATTGTATAGGACGCATATGACCTCCACATTTCTCCATCATGGTACAATACGACCTCCACATTCCTCTACCATGGTACAATACGACCTCCACATTCCTCTACCATGGTACAATACGACCTCCACATTCCTCTACCATGGTACAATACGACCTCCACATTCCTCTACCATGGTACAATACGACCTCCACATTCCTCTACCATGGTACAATACGACCTCCACATTCCTCTACCATGGTACAATACGACCTCCACATTCCTCTACCATGGTACAATACGACCTCCACATTCCTCTACCATGGTACAATACGACCTCCACATTTCTCCATCATGGTACAATACAACCTCCACATTCCTCTATCATGGTACAATACAACCTCCACATTCCTCTATCATGGTACAATACAACCTCCACATTCCTCTATCATGGTACAATATCACCTCCAAATTCCTCTATCATGGTACAACACGACCTCCACCTACCTCCACATTCTTCTATCATGGTACAGATGCGGTCCACATCATCTCCTGCCATCTTTAATATATTATTGATACCATCTAATACCACATTCACCACTTGAGTGTCTTTAACTCCCAAAAGATCACAAAAAGGGGAAATAACTCCATTTTCCACTACTTTGGCCACCTGTAATGAGTTCATATAGTCTCGTTATGTCATTTTTAGCAATATATATTAATCATGTATTTCAGACAATAGGCAGGTGTCTGATTAAGGTGGGGGCTATTTACCTGGTCTTTGTTACCACTGATTGTTAAATTGCTAATTGCCCAAGCTGCTTCTTTCTTTGTCTGGAAGTCACCCTGTAATAAAATCATTGTACATGGAATAAGATGAAAGAACTTAAAAATACATAAATAAGAGGCCCATGGGCCATACCTCTAATCGAAGCATAAATCCCAATTAAGGCCCCTTCCTGACCATGCATGGTTTGAGCCAACTTAAAATTTACATACAGTAACTTATATTTTGACTAAATGCATTTAAAAAAAAAAATGAAATTGAAAACCCCTGTTGTAGCCCCACCAAGGGGCCAAATGACACTAAACGAGGATGCTTGCATATTGTTTTGACATACTTTACTCTTGCGGTTCTTGAGGAGAAACCTCTTAATTGTAAACAAGCTTGAATCTACCATATGAGAATGTTTGTATATTGTAGTTCTTGGGAAGATTTAAGAAGGTATTTTTGACATACGAGATACATGTGTGAAGACAAGTGAAGAATAATGTTGCAGGCACTACATGTGTGAAATGAGGCTACTTACTCTCATCAAATGATGGATTATAAGTGATATGAGGCTACTTACTCTCATCAAATGATGGATTATAAGTGATATGAGGCTACTTACTCTCATCAAATGATGGATTATAAGTGATATGAGGCTAACTTACTCTCATCAAATGATGGATTATAAGATATATGAGGCTACTTACTCTCATCAAATGATGGATTATAAGTGATATGAGGCTACTTACTCTCATCAAATGATGGATTATAAGTGATATGAGGCTAACTTATTCTCATCAAATGATGGATTATAAGTGATATGAGGCTAACTTACTCTCATCAAATGATGGATTATAAGTGATATGAGGCTAACTTACTCTCATCAAATGATGGATTATAAGTGATATGAGGCTACTTACTCTCATCAAATGATGGATTATAAGTGATATGAGGCTACTTACTCTCATCAAATGATGGATTATAAGTGATATGAGGCCAGCATCGATCACTGCTTGTACTTGTGACTGGTTCCCAGCTGTTATGTTGGACAGAAACCATACTGCTTCCTGTCAATAAAACATACATCAGATTATGATCTGCTTCCTGTCAATAAAACATACATCAGATTATGATCTTCATCGTGGTGGCGAAAGTTAACACAAGGGAAATTCAAACGAGAAAGTAACACCTTTATCAATATCCTATTGTCACATGACTTATATCTCAGGAACAAATCTATACTAAAATGGTAGTTCCATGTGCGATAGAAGCAAAGAACATTGACACAGTTTTTCATTTTCAGTAAAAAAAAATCTTCCCAACCGCCAAAAAAACTGTCAGTGTTACAGTATAGATCAAAGTTGTGTGATTCGCCACCGTGCTCCTGCAAAATGAAATTCAATCAGACATGAGAGGCCAAGGTTTGAACATACTGGTATACTGCTATAGTAGTCCAACCCTGACTCCAGGATCCTACTGGTATGTCCAGGGACCAATAACTATATGTACCCGAATCTCCGATTATGGGGGCATAAAAATATTCAAAATTAATGATGCATAAAATGCATAAATGTTCCAGCTCTACCCCTAAAGCATCAAAAAGACATGGACCAAGGAATTCATAATATTCAATATAGGCATTGAGAGCAGTCGATCACAGAGGTGATCTAAAAACTAGACATGATAAAATTCTTACCTTATTAATTTTTTCTTTAGGATGAGTTAGTAATGATGGGAAATGTGACAGGGCATCACAATTAAGAACAATTTGAACTAGACGTGATAAAATTCTTACCTTATTAATTTTTTCTTTAGGATGAGTTAGTAATGATGGGAAATGTGACAGGGCATCACAATTAAGAACAATTTGAACTAGACGTGATAAAATTCTTACCTTATTAATTTTTTCTTTAGGATGAGTTAGTAATGATGGGAAATGTGACAGGGCATCACAATTAAGAACAATTTGCGTTTGGTCGTCTGTCCCAGTCACAATGTTCCCCACTGCTCTCAGCGCCGCTGTCTGTAAAGCATTCAACATCAAATATCTCACAATTCCAACCCAGCATTTTCCATACAATGATATCAAGTAAACACAAACACAAAATTTGAACTTCTGAACAGAAATTGGCTGTTAATGTCAGTTGTTTGTAATATTGAATATATATCACAATCATACTCAAATCAAAATTTCTCATTATTTTCAGATTTTCAGACAGAGGCTATCACTTTTACGTTCCCTTTCTCATTATCTTCAGACAGAGGCTATCACTTTCACAGTCCCTTTCTCATTATTTTCAGACAGAGGCTATCACTTTCACAGTCCCTTTCTCATTATTCTCAGACAGAGGCTATCACTTTCACATTCCCTTTCTCATTATTTTCAGACAGAGGCTATCACTTTCACATTCCCTTTCTCATTATTTTCAGACAGAGGCTATCACTTTCACATTCCCTTTCTCATTATTCTCAAACAAAGGCTATCACTTTCACTTTCTCATTATTTTCGGACAGAGGATATCACTTTCACGTTCCCTATCTCATTATTTTCAGACAGAGCCTATCACATTCACGTTCCCTTTCTCATTATTTACAGACAGAGGCTATCACTTTCACGTTCCCTATCTCAATATTTTCAGACAGAGGCTATCACTTTCACTTTCTCATTATTTATAGACAGAGGCTATCACTTTCACGTTCCCTTTCTCATTATTTTCAGACAGAGGCTATCACTTTCACTTTCCCTTTCTCATTATTTTCAGACAGAGGCTATCACTTTCATGTTCCCTTTCTCATTATTTTCAGACAGAGGCTATCACTTTCACAGTCCCTTTCTCATTATTCTCAGACAGAGGCTATCACTTTCACATTCCCTTTCTCATTATTTTCAGACAGAGGCTATCACTTTCACGTTCCCTTGCTCTTCTTGTGGATTGGTTTACACTTTATCAACTGCCACCACAGGGGTTAAGCCCGTTTTGACCTGAAACTCTTCGTAACCATAAATAAAGGGATCAGACTCTGACCGTCTCATATTCGCAAATTCACCCGTTTAATTTTACTCGTAAATTTACTGGTCCAGGTCACCTGATGGGTTTTTCCCTATGACAGCAGGGAGCTGGTTTACACCAATTTGAATTGATAATACATGTAGATATTTGCATAAACCAAATTCACACATTATACTACCCTTGTTCCTGAGAAGAAAAAGAAAACATTTCATACATCAGAATTCAAAAATTTGTCTATTGTAAATAGTTCACCTGGACTTTGACATCGAGGTGACTCAGAAGAGGAACAAGAAACGGAACCACTCCAGAGTCTATCACCATCTGGATCTGTTCATTTCCTCCGTCTGTTAGATAGGACAAAGCCCAAACTGTGTCCACAAGAATCTGCAATTAATGTACTAAACCTTCAGCAATCTATCACATTCACAAACACTGGAATCAAATAAACAAGAATACTTCTGATGTTGAGGCTTGGTTTCTGCATACAAATCAGTATGTGTCTCTGGTAAAATGTCATTCAATTAACAGCTATACTGTACATGTAATCTCAACAGTAGAAACATTTACATTTTTGTTTACAAGTACAATACAAACTATCAAATCCAACATACAAACTATCAAATCCAACATGCATTGGGAAATCAATTTGTGTACATGTATGTTGTGTGCAAAGGTAGTATGTTGAAAAACCATACCTGTCCAGTGCGAACTAATACTAATTTCTTGGGAATAAATAGCATGGTGAATATACTGTGTGTTACTGTGTGAAAGAGAATCAGGCATTGGATCAAATATTGAAATCTGTTCCATATAACTATGATATGCTAGTATTCTAGTATTCAATTATACTTGTCTATCCCTTGTCCTTTAGTCACAGTCATTATATTGACTAATTAGCACTTACATTAATGTCCGTGTGGTGAATGAGTTGACAGAGGGCTGGAAGGATTTCTTGAATTGTCTCCAGAGGAGGAGGGGGTTCCTTGTTTCTGCACAAGTTTACGATGACCCACGCAACATTTCTTAAGAAAGGCAGAGGAATGTTCGGGTTTATGAAGTTTAAAAGAGGTTTCACAGCACCCAACTTTATAACGTAATCTCTGCACTGTGGACCATCACCTGCAAGAAAGATGTCAATCGGTCAAAACTCTAATACACTAGTAAAACTGTCTCAATATTTCTAAACCATTATAGCAATATATATTATGAGGCTCAAAAGCCTAAGCATTATCACAATATAAAGCATTTACAGAAGAAGTATTGTATGCTGTTGGCGCAAGAGTGCATCTTTAAAACTAGATCTACCCAGATTGATTGTCAGACTCTTTTCTTCACCAGGAACTTTAATCTTAGCCAAATGTCATTAGATGCTTGGTGTTATAATATATCCGCATTTAACCAATCCCCGATACAGAGTCATACATTACAAGTACTGATCACACGTAATTCTATAAATAGAGTGCACCGCTAAAGTACACGATAGATCCATCAAAGACGACATGTACATTACGCATGTTTGCCTTCTCAAAGTCACAAGCTGTGACACTATCAATTATAACTACAATGGAGAAGAATTACTGCAACATAACTGAAGTTCTCTATCAGCATACCGGGGTTGGTGGTACTAGGCCTTACAGGGTGTAAGATAGGATTCGGACAAGACTGGACTATAAAGTTATAACAATCTAGTTCGTCAATACGACCTTGCACTGGGTCAAATGCTATTTGACGTGTTTCATACCGATTGTTAAGCCGTTCTTGGCACACTGATTTTGACTGCGGATAAATCCGTTTACCTGATCAGGATATGGGGCTCACGGCGGGTGTGACCGGTCAACAGGGGATGCTTACTCCTCCTAGGCACCTGATCCCACCTCTGGTGTGTCCAGGGGTCCGTGTTTGCCCAACTATCTATTTTGTATTGCTTGTAGGAGTTATGAGATTGATCACTGTTTGTTATCTTCACCTTGCATTTTAAAGGGACTGATTCACGATTTTACCCAAAATTTTGTTTTTCACTTTTAATGATCAAAATCTACTGTCTAATGTGTTTGAAAGATTTCACATGAAAATTAAGGTTATACATCATCACAGAGGCTCATTTTAGAGAGTTTATTATTTGTTTTGTAAACAAAGATTGCGGTATGCTATTGTTTACGAAATTTTCAAAAGAAATGGATATCGATCTAAGTATTATTATATCTTTCATATTTCAAGCATTTTGGGGGTGAAACGTGTCATCTAAAAGTTAAAATTTGTGACTATTCAAAATTAAGATGCATTATATTACAAAATCAATATTTCAATTGTTTGTTTGTTTACATAAAAAGACTCGAGTCTTTGTTTACATAATACATATTTAAGGCTAAAATATTGCTTTCATTCTTGCATTCAGAAGGTTAAAATTTTGGCAGTCAACATTAAATGAGTTATATTTCTTATGTTTAACATCAAAAATGAAAAATATTTTTATCAAAAATCGTGAACCAGTCCCTTTAACCTTAAATCTGTGTTACGTAAACAAAGACGCGAGTGTTTTTATGTAAACAAACAAGTGAAATATTGATTCTGTAAGGGCTGTTCCAGAAATGATCAAATGGGGGGGTCGGGCGGCAAATGATATTTTTTTGTGTGGGTGGTCATATTTTTTCATATTTTATTTGGTCCGTGGTTGGACTGTTAAAAAAATATTTATTATGGGTAGTGGGTAGTTTCTATTGTTTTATTTTGTGCCACGTGGGTGTTGAGTTTTCAGAATATTTTTATTGTCGCTCTTGTCGTGTTGGTTACAAAACGTTGGAGGGAAAATTGAAAACGTGCTTTCGAAATGCTGCTTTCGAAATCGGAAATCGGAAGTAACATAGAACTATTCGAGTTGTCGCTTTTGCAGTGCATAACTTTCCATTACGGCACTCTTCAAATTAGAGGCGTGTTTAGTAGGGTCCCTTTGGACGTGATGGCGGCGAACTCTGTTCTGTAGATTATTACAGTTTACAGTGCATCGATTTTGGGAATATTTTGAAACCAATAGGTATTCCGTTTTCTAATAAAAATAGGCAAACCTTAGTTGATTTATACGAGGGTACCGATGCGTTATATTTATCAGTCGGTGTGATGGTGATATAGAGGCCTCCGGGCGCGGGCTCCATTAGAAGACGAACGATTCGTGGAAAAACATATCCATACCCATTTCATGATAATAGCATCGTTTGGACTCCCAATCTTTCCAACATTCCCACCATAGATGCCTTTGATTGTTGATGTGACATCGTTTCTTCAGAACTACTGTGATACAATGTCGCACAGGCATTACCGCGTCATATTGACTAGAATGTTTGTCCCGAAAACCTCGTGAGATTTGTACCGTTTTCATTTTTAAAAATATTTTTGTGGTGGGTCTGGTTAGTTGTTTTTTTTAATTAGATGGGTCATTGTAAAATGAGTTTATCAATTTGATGGGTCATGGGGTAATTTTTTATTTTTTTTTATGGGTGCTTGGTATATACAAAAGGTGCCTCCCGACCCCCCCATGTATTTATTTCTGGAATAGCCCTAATATAAAGCATCTTAATTTTGCATAGTCACAAATTTTAACTTATAGATGACACATTCTACCCAAAAAATGCTTGAAATGTGAAAGATATAATAAAATTAGATCCATATCCATTTCTTTTGAAAATTTCGTAAACAATAGCACACCGCAATCTTTGTTTACAAAACAAATAATAAACTCTCTAAAATGAGCTTCTGTGATAATGTATAACCTAAATTTTTATGTGAAATCTTTCACACACATTTAGACAGCAGATTTTAAACATTAAAAGAGAAAAACAAAATTTTGGGGAAAATCGTGAATCAGTCCTTTTAATTTCCTATCATGGCATGAATTATCCAATTCAAACAATCTTCACTGGTGCCTTAGTTTGCCCCTGAACAACACACCTGTATAACAATTTTAAGACATGCAGTAGGTAATTTTTACAAACCTATTATGTTTCCTAATGCCCAAACAGCCTGTTCACATACATTCTGATGATGGGAGGAAAGCAGTCTCAGAAACAAAGGAACAGCACCTGCAGAAATAAAATTAACATTTTCACAAAATCTGCAGTTAACATTGGTTCGATAAATTCATATATTCACTTATTTACTATATGCAGAAACTTGTATATGTGTTATGTAGAACCTTCAACCCCTTGTGCTCATCCATATAATACCTAGCATGCAAGTTGAAATAATGATGGCCATTTCATAATGCTCATGAAAATCAAAGCTGAAGTATGAATAACTGATTCATAAGTACACTGGAAATTTTTGCTTGCATTCTTAATTCTTACCAGCATTGACCACAGCTTGTGTTTGTTGAGATGTTCCTGATGCAATATTTGTCAAAGCCCAGGCTGCCTCAAACTGCAAGGATGGACTACGGAGCAAACAAATTCAATCTCAATAAATCTACATGAAAAACTTTTTTCTTATTTTATATTCATAGCATTTTTAAATCACAAATTTTAAAACTTGTGGTTTTTCACTTGCTTTTTACCCTCTGTACAATACAGCAATTTTTACACCTTAAATGATTGGTAATCAATATCACCATCTTTAGGTGAAGTGCCACAAATTTTGACCGTTGCATGGTGCCAAGGGCTGTAGTAATGACGGTTCACTATTGTTCCAAGGTTTAATTGCTGTGTATAGTTTTGTTTATTATTCACTTATTAGTAAGTCCTTTAGACTTACTGGGTTAAGTACCAAACTGGAAGTCTCAGACATTGGGAATTAGGAAATTTGAATCCCTGTGGGTTTTTTCTCCTGGTATTTGAATGTTTTTACAATCTGATTCTTGCATGGCAGACATCAAAAATAGATTCAACAGTCAATTCCTACAGACTCAAAGACAATAAAAACATTTTCTGCTCACATATATTTTTTTAGGTTATTCTTAAAATCAGGGTGAGCAGAGTCCTTGTTTGCACTGTAATAGAATAAGCTGATTAAAACACATTACTTGTCATCTTTCAGAAGACATTCCACCAGGATAGGCAGTATTCCGGAAGATATCAGGTCATCTATTGGTGGATTTCGGTCACTGGACAATAGTTTCCTGTAAAAATACAAATTAGTCTATCATTAAATAACACTCTACAATCGTATTTTCTAGACTGCATCAGTTACTAACATTGGTATATTATTAGGTCACTATATCATGTTTTGTCCATTGTCTATTATGGGTCATACATAACGTTCACACATTTTCAACATCTGAAATACCAGAGGTAAATATCACTAGGAAAATGCTACAAAATTCAAATTTTCAAATGACAAGACAATTGCTAAATTTTGATCAAAAAATGCACTTACGCTAATTCAACTTAATTAGTAGATTATCATCCTGGGTCACCAAAAAGAATGGGGCAGGTGGGATGATTTTATTTTTTCATTTTTGTTTTCTGATAAAAAAAACGAGTTTCTGACCACAGGTGCTTGGGTCATAATATATGAATACACATCTAACCTTATACTTATAATCAACGTTATTTACATATGTATACGGTTAGATGAGTATTCATATATTATGACCCAAGCACCTGTGTTTTTGACAACAGAAGTACATCATTTAATGTCAGATGGATATCAATCTATGCATTTCACGCCAGAGTCGGACATGAACATTTTCCAGAAATCGCAAGTTTCCCAAAATAAAAATTTTGGGGGCGGGCCGATTTTTGAGAGGCGGGTGGGGATGATAATCTATCAATTAAGTTTAATTGGCCTTATCCTGACTTATGTGAGCTCAAATGAACAAAAAAAAGAGAAGAAAACACTAGGACTTTGACATGCTAACAAGGCCAAACAAAAAGATGTGTTTACTGTCACCAGCTGAAAAAATAGGTTCAGTAGGTTAGATTGCTTTTTTTTTTTTTTTTGCTATCTAGTGTATTTGTGTACTTGTATATGTTGACAGTTTTAAACAACCTAAGGGGTCATCCATAATTGTCAACCATTTTCCAAAGTGTGCAAAAAGCACACTTTTTGAGAACCCACCCCCCACCCCTCAAACAGTGTACATCAACCATTTTTAAATTCCCAACTAGAAGGTCGACAATCAAGTTTATGAGCAATTTAGTTCAAACAATGAGTTCTTTAATATCGATACCCCTATTTCTTGTTATATATGAATGATATAATGTTTTATAAATGTGCAAATCTTGTGTACATAATAGATTTTTGTTTTTATAGAAAAAAATAAAGAAGTCTTTGTCTTATCTTGTCGTCTTTTTTATAGGCATTACATTTTTGTAACATGACCAATACTTTTATGAAATAAAGCCGGAAGAGAAAAAAGAGCGTACGGTATAATTGTCGATTTTTTACCCCCTCCCCCCGAGCGTGCTTTTTGCACACTTTGGAAAATGGTTGACAATCATGGATGACCCCTAACCAACTGTTATGGATGACCCCTAACCAACTGTTATGGATGGCATTATCTTGAACAATTTATCCACTACTTTACACCCACTGTTCCTTAGTTGGTTGCATATTGTTTAACGTCCCACTTGAGAATTTTTTCACTCATATAGAGATTTCACCATTGCCAGTGAAGGGCTGTAAAATTTTGGACTATGCTCGGTGCTTACAGCATTTCAGCACAGAGAGAGAGATCTTTATCGTGCCACACCTGCTATGACACGAGGCCAAGGTTTTTATAGTCCCATCCGAAGGACCACCCCATTTAGTTGCCTCTTATGACATGCAAGGGGTACTAAGGACCTATTCTAACCCGGAATTTTGGAATGGTGCCATAAAATTTATCTACTCTTTCAGGTGGGCACATTCTATGAAGGTCAGAGATAAAACACTCGCCATTTTCACTGAAACTCCACTGGCAGAAGTCGCCATATTTTTAAAGAAGTGAAATAATAGGATTTGGTTCCGGAAGGAGACAAAATTTCATCTTTATGTGTTGAATAAATGATTTGGAGAAATGTTCACAAACCAATCTCATAATTAATTTGGAGTTTTATGTCAATATTTTTGCTTCTATTTTTAAGAATTCAATTGATGACAGCTAGCATGTAGTACGAATGAGAAAAGTCAGAAAATAACTTGTACCGCTTTGATGAAAAGCAGTGTTTGTAATTTACCTGGCAGCTTGCACAGCGTTGAGTTGCACTTGAGGTTCAGAACTTGCTGCATTTTCTACAATGGACTGTAAGGACTGACTAGTCGGTTTTTCCGTGTCATCCGAATCTGTACTGTCCTGAACAGGCACATTTCTCCTCTTCAGTACATGCTGGTCTCTTTTGTTCTGAAGGCACACAACGAAATCAACAGTCATAAATATCTATCAAAGGAAGGCACACAACAAAATCAACAGTCATAAATATCTATCAAAGGAAGGCACACAACAAAATCAACAGTCATAAATATCTATCAAAGGAAGGCACACAACGAAATCAACAGTCATAAATATCTATCATAGGGAAGGCACACAACGAAATCAACAGTCATAAATATCTATCAAAGGAAGGCACACAACGAAATCAACAGTCATAAATATCTATCATAGGGAGGCAATCAACGAAATCAACAGTCATAGTATCTAACATAGGGAAGGCACTCAACGAAATCAACGGTCATAATATCTATCATAGGGAAGGCACACAACGAAATCAACAGTCATAGTATCTATCAGGGCAGGCACTCAACGAAATCAACAGTCATAGTATCTATCATAGGGAAGGCACACAACGAAATCAACGGTCATAGTATCTATCATAGGGAAGGCACACAACGAAATCAACAGTCATAATATCTATCATAGGGAAGACACACAACAAAATCAACAGTCATAATATCTATCATAGGGAAGGCACACAACGAAATCAACGGTCATAGTCTCTATCATAGGGCAGGCACTCAACGAAATCAACAGTCATAGTATCTATCATAGGGAAGGCACTCAACGAAATCAACGGTCATAGTATCTATCATAGGGCAAGCACTCAACGAAATCAACAGTCATAATATCTATCACAGGAAGGCACTCAACGAAATCAACAGTCATAATATCTATCAGGGAAGGCACTCAGAAAGAGGAATAACAGGGACGTTGTCTAGTCATCCATGACACGTAAAATCAAACTGAACAAACAGGTCAACCATGCTCACAGTAGAATAGATGGGGGTGGTGGGGGAGGTTAGACAACAGGCAACATTCAGTTGCAAGGTAGCATTCCTTCAAGTCTGATAACTGTAGTTAAAATCTTGTCCTGTTGTACATAGGAAGTAATTCCTTCCAGTAAACTTGACCTTTCACCTCCAACTTTAAAAAACTATAAGAAACAAAGGTCTTTAACCAGACATCATTCCTGCCATATGACAAAATTTAAGTAAAAGCTGTTGCTAGTTCACAAGGAGGCTTCTCTTCTGATGATCTTGACATTTAACATTCCTTCTGAAAACCCTCTTAATGCAGGTTTTACTCCTGAAATTCATAACATGAATATCAGTAAAACTGATGAATGCTCCCTGAACTGCATCTAACCAATGAACTACTTCATATGACAAATGACTTGCACAATGATAAATAACTGTTGAAATACTATTGAAATTAAGTGCGTTTTCAAATATAGATGTATAATGTACACGTTGACCTTACAAAATGACCTTGAGTATGGAAAATACCATTCCTGCAAGGTTTGTAAAATTTAATGAAAAAGTGTAAATCCTTTACATGAGAAATTTCTGAAATTCCTTTCCAGTGACCTTGACATTTCCTCTATAACCTTGACATCAACAGCCAGTACGACTGAAATTGGCCTGTTTGTGAATAAAATTAACAATGTGAAAATAACTTACAACAGACAGACTACCAACAAACTTCAATCTGAAGAACTCAAATGAACTTTCAAGCACAGGTGAGCTAATTTTTAAAAAGCTGCACAATCAAACACATGAACAAATGGGCAATTATTGACTATGGTACATTTTCATTGTTTGAATACGGTACATTTCCATGGTTTGACTACGGTACATTTCCATGGTTTGACTACAGTACATTTCCATGTTTGACTACGGTACATTTTCATTGTTTGACTACCGTTACATTTTCATGGTTTGACTACAGTACATTTCCATAATTTGACTATGGTACATTTTCATGGTTTGACTACGGTACATTTCCATGGTTTGACTACAGTACATTTCCATTGTTTGACTACAGTACATTTTCATGGTTTGACTAAGGTACATTTCCATGGTTTGACTACAGTACATTTACATTGTTTGACTACGGTACATTTCCATGGTTTGACTATGGTACATTTTCATGGTTTGACTACAGTACATTTTTATTGTTTGACTACAGTACATTTTTATGGTTTGACTACAGTACATTTCCATGCATGTAACCTGGACATCAGTGCAGCATACCTTCCTTATTTCAACTGTGACTTCTGTGCGCCTTCTTCTCATTTCCTGTAATACAAGAGCAGTGATAAATCTTTCATTCAAACAAAGAAATAACACATCACATACACAAACATAACTTTAACTAAATTCTAGGACTCAAACTCTGAACCTTCATTGTTACCCTGTCCTTAAAAATCAAGTAGTTACCCACACACCAGTAGGCCATGTACTGGTGATTTTATACAATGTACAAAATTACACACATAAAACCATCTATAACCAGGTAGTGACCTTGACCTTGGACAAACTGACCTGCCTGGATCATATGTATACTGATGTGTGTCAGTCTGAGAGTTAGAGCATTCTCCAGCAACCAGTCACACACGATCAATTACGCCTTAAACACAAGAAAAGACGGTCGACTTGTGATGTCATCCTCCTATAAATATAGAGAAGGGACTTCGACCTGTGATGTCATCTTTCTATAATTATAGAAAATAGACTCGGAAAGAATTTATTTTTATTTACAATAATTTTGGTGCTTAAAGCACACGTTTTCATTGCGACAGCCATTATTGCTGTTTTACAAGTGAAACAAGGCTGCGATAGACCAGACCTTCCATTATAGCCTAAGAATGAATTCTATTGGTATCGGATTACATCATTCTCATCATGCATATTTATGAGAAACAAAATTGTCATGCTCATAGCAGACTTAATTCTACAGAGATAGAAAAAGGGGAAAGGTTGGGGGGGGGGGGGGGGGGGGGGCGACGACTCTGGGGATCCTCCCCCAGTGGAGTGTCTAGGGGCAGTGAAAATGGATATTTTAACTTTAAGAACCTTTTCAGAAAATGAATTCTGTTTTGAGGTTTTAAGCTTTACAAAAATGCCAATAATAGAAAGTAAGTATTGGTTCCCTAACCTTGTCTAAGGCAAAGGTCCTAACGATATCTACAACTAAAAGGTTCAATCAAAAGTTGGACCTTGTCAATGGCCTTAAACATTACTGTACTACTTTTGCGGACATTTTTGTAATACCCACGCATTTACAATCAGTGTAGAGTCTGCTGATTGGACGATATCATAATCAATGAGAATACAATGAGGAAATACTGACCGCTATGTAAAATTCAAAGTCAAAACAGGATATTTCGGAAAATAAGATTCGTAAACGGTGAAATTTATTGAACAACCTAGAAATTTCTGAGAGCGGAATCGTTATTTAGAGGACAGGTTTTCCAGTCCTGGAAGCAGAATTCCGCTTTAAAGCGGAGAAAAATCATGTCTGTTATAGCCACTGGTGAAATAGGAGAGGAATCAGAGGAGAGTACGTTTCTGCCATTGCTTGCAACAATGTATTGATATAGACCAAGATTTTCTTTGGATATTGTCTATTGGTCCACCGTTAATTTCGCACACTGACCAAACTGTTAAGACTTTCTTATTACACAGTTGTAAATGAATTACTTTTTCGATAATAAATCCAACTGACACTATTCAATTCCACACAAATCTTTGGGAACCTCTTGCTATCATCTGGAATCATAGAAATAAGGTAATGCATACCCTACGTGAGACTTGGAACTAGTCCAAGTGTTGTAGTGCACTAGAGTCAAAAAATGTATTATTTGACGACGATTTTGATCAATTGATTTGTTGAACGGTCATTCATGTATTGATTTAGTTAAGTTTTTGAACAATGTATATCAAAGGTAACTTGAAATAATATCGAACCAAGGTGTAACTGATGCTGTAAACCCATTACTTTATACAGGCCTGGACAGAAACATGGGGGACAGAAAGGGCCGAATATAAAATACCCCCTCATTTCCACAGAATATAGGCCCCAGGCAATTGAATTTCCATCAATTTTCAAAACTGATTGAGTTCCAGAAAGGCCAAAACTTTACATTCCTTATTTAAACAATGAGACGGACATGCAGTCATTAACGTAGCTTAGATCAGCTAGCGTACAGGGTCAATCTGAGTCTGTTGAAGTGTGACTTCTCACCTGTGAAGCACACCCACCAATATACACAATGATATAGATCGATCTTGTTTATCATATTGCTATTCTGATATTAAAATTGCTGAAATTTGACATTTTGCTTATATCAGAATATCAGAAAAGAATATGAAGGAATATATATACGAATATATGATATTAAATTACGTGGGAACCTCTTCATATTGTACCAATGAATTATACCATTCCAATCACTATCAATTTTCCAAAATTTCGAGGATATGACATGCCCAGTAACAAATAACTATAACATCGTACTGAATTCAAAGCTCATAATTCGCTTGATATGAAACGTCATGCATGACTTACGTAAGGTTCCATTCGCTTTGTTGATAAAATGGCACACGTTTCATAGCTGTGATCCTTGTTCATTCTTAGAAATATGGTTTATTCAGTGTATTCTAAATCAATTGTTGATGATAAAGGGAAATTCTGAATTTGATTTATACAATTATCGATACATCTCTGAACATGAACGCTGGAAGCATGAGGAGAGGGTGAATTAATTGTTTATGCATCCCCATAATACAAACTACATATATATTCCTCAAGTGTATATGATATTAGTCCTAGAATTTATCAAACCGTGATCTGATCACGATCTATACATTGTGCATGCTGTATGGGGCGTCACACTAAACATTCCATTTCTACGTTCTACATTACAGATCAACAATACTTTAGTTGAATGACTAACATTCGTAAACATGTTATAACAATTCTCTTTTATAATGCGCATTTGGTTAGCTTTAATATGGGAAATGTGCTATATTTAAGTCGCACATGCCAAGGAGTACTTGTATGAAAATGTATATCGTCTCTTAAATGCTCGGAAAAAAATTGACAAAATCTTACGTCAGCATCCTTCCCCTTGTTTTTAAATAAGTGAGTCCGTCCTTTGCTATTCAGCTCAGCTGCCATTGTTCGTTCTCTTACTTTCTCTATCAGTTTCTCGAAAAATGTCCAGACCAAATAATTAACAGTGTTGTATGGTATATGAAAGACGCTTTCCGATTGGTCAAAGCGCCACCGTAACTTGCGGAGAATTTGCGTGAAATAACCGACTTTATGTAATTATATATTCGATAGGTTTGAAGTAAGACTTTTATTTGAAAATATTTGCTTTTCAAATGTTTTTATTTATCGGTGTTACTTGAATATAATGCAATATTGATCAGTAAACATTAACCAATAAAAATATTTTTCACATCCGACAAATAATCGCTCCACGTGGGAAGAGTGAGCTAAGTCGTACATTCAATATTTCGTAACAGCGGTTTAAATGAGCAAGTTGATTCATTAATTAATTATTGATTGTATGTTGTTTAACGTCCCGCTCGAGAATATTTCACTCATATGGAGACGTTACCACTGCCGGTGAAGGGCTGCAAAACTTAGGCCTATGCTCGGCGCTTATGGCCTTTGAGCAGGGAGGGATCGATCTTTAATAATATCGTGCCACACCTGCTGTGACACGGGAGCTCGGTTTTTGTGGTCTCATCCGAAGGACCGCCCCATTTAGTCGCCTCTTACGACAAGCAAGGGGGTACTGAGAACTATTCTAACTCGGATCCCCACGGGACCATTAATTAATTATAGCAGATACAAATTTCAAAGGTTCTCATAATGTGGACAATCAAAAGTAAAATAGATTTCACCTTTACGCATGCAGATTACATTTGCGCTGATTCGATTGACTAATTCTATACGGATTGTAAAACAACTTTGTTGATTACTGAGAATTTTCTCGACAAAGCGTTTATTTGTTTAAGATCTTTATTCCATTATGTAATGTCTATATGGATCGAATCATATGGCAATGTTGCCATGCGCTCCATCGTACCCATCTCTGTAGTGATAGGATGACACGATGACAACATCAGATTATCATCGATAGCCCTCTGAAATAAATGTGGAGCACCTTAATTAACATAAACTCAAATAATTGAAGATAGCTTTAATTATTGAAGATATCATTAATTCCTTTGATGTGCGAAACCATGCTTATAAAGGTTTCTTGAAATAATCATGGATGTTTTCATATGGATCTAAGTTATTGCGCGTATTGAATTATTGACAACATTAATCAATCTGCTGAATATTGATGCACGCTATGTAATCAAAGTGTTGCTCTCTTCAAATGAATTTATGAAATCAACAATTGAATTGATATGCTCTACAATTCAATTGAAGAAAGCAATAATTCAATTGATGTGTGCTATAATTCAATTGAAGAGAACATTAATTCATTTAATGCGCCCATCAATTTAAATAATGCTCGGAATAATTGAATTAAATTAATAATATCATTAATTAATTCAATTGATGCCCGGAATAATTCTTTAGAGAGAGCAACTATATCTTCAATTCAACATATTCATAACTGAATTATTGATCTCTTTAATTGAATTAATGTTGCTCTCTTTAAAAGTCGCGCATTATTTCTTTATCCAAAAACATTGTAAATAATTGGAGATATCATACACGTATCTTCAATTGAATTGAAAAGATCATCAAATCATCTATACCGAGCTCCAAATTAAATTTTGCAAGCAAATTTTCATGCAACACATTGATGCGCGCGTCATATTGAATGTGATGAGAGCAATAGTTGAATTGATACGCGCATCAAATCAATTATTGCTCTCATCAATTAATGCGCGCATCAAATCAATTATTGCTCTCATCAGTTGAATTGATGCGCACTTGGTTGAGTCGGGAATTTCGAAAAATAACCTTTTTTCACATCTCCCCTTCGCATTAGTGTAATTAACTGCTTGCCAGGAAGGCATCAACCTATTTATTCGTAAGATCTGCCACATGCACATCTTTGATGATCTCACAGGTGCTTGGGTTCAGGACCCCCCCCCCCCCCCCCCCCTCCGAATAAGCTACATGAGTTGATTTAATTAATTGTTTTGTTGAATGCATGTCGACAACGTCTTGCATACCCATAAAGTCCAAAATACATGTAATTCTAAATAAGCCCTTTTAAAAAAAAATATTAAATGTTCTGTTATAATAACCAGTGAGGGCATTTTCTTTTTTATTAAAAGGGATTATTTTGAAATTTATGGGTATGCAAGACGTTGTTGGCATGCATTAGAAATATTTTCAAGAAAAAAATAATTAAATCAGCTCATGTAGCTTATTCGGATGGGAAGAGAGGGGGGGGGGGGGGGGGGGGGGGGGCTGAACCCAAGCACCTGTGGATGATCTTAGAATCTCGTCAAAACCGGAACATACGGTGTGACGTCAAAATTATTGATTTTTGTGGTCTTTAATACAAAAGAGTTGCACATCATGACAGCCTCCATAGATCGCGGGAATTTCAATTTTTCAGTGACGTTTTCAAATTAGTACTGAAGCTTATCTAGGCCATATATCAACAGAATTGTATGACAAATATTTATCATATGATTAATCCTATCATTTATCATGTAAAAATCTTTTGGGTTGCCTTTCCCTTTAAAGATCTCTTCAATTATTTGAGTTTATGTTAAATTGGCGCTCCATAATTTATGTTCTCTTGAGTTGAATTATTGCGCGCATTGATTCGATTAATGCGTGCAATAATTCAATTGATTAATACCCTCTTCAATTGAATTTACGATATGATTATTTCAATGGTTGCAATTATTCTTTAGAGGAGAGATGGTATTTAATTGGTCGTCGTCATCGATTTGAAAATAAAATAAATGAAACTGAAAAACAAAAATAAAAAAGAGAGTATTTTCATTGACTTGGACAAGTTATTGCAGATTTTCATGCGAGTAAAAAACGGCGTTAGTCATTTCTCTTGTGATTGACAGTGTTCTTGAAATATCACGAAAATTAGACAAAAATGCATGAATTTATTACAATATTTTTGATATCATAAATCTCCCTCCAGTAATGAGATTTTTTGTTATTTTTTTTTTTTTATTTAGGGACCGGTCAATATTTATTAGGGGGTTGGGACCGGTGCATTCCATATTTCCATTTTTAAAAAGCCCTATGTCCTATCTTCTAAGAATACAAAAAATGTTTCTGTCCTATATCAGATGTGTAATAAAAAGTGTGTGTCCTATCTAATAAATAAATATATAGGCTAAGTATGATTAAACAACATTTTAATTCACTTTAAAAATACCTCGAGTTCTTCATAATAGTCACTTAAAATTTGTCTCTCCATTATCATATTAGCTCAGTGATTCAAGTGCTGAAGAAACTTCTGTTTACTTTGTTATGATTTTTTTTTCGGTAATTTGTCTAGTGAAGTTTCAAATCTCTTTTTTTTTCTTTTTGTTAAATTGTTGTTTAAAGTGCTACATTTTGCATATTTTCTAATCACTGTTTTACTGAACTGTTGTCTCATGTACTTACAAGTATTTTTCACTTCTCAGTATTCTCTATGAAATATGAAGATAATGAATAGTGATCAATCCCATAACTCCTATCAGCAATACAAAAGAGAGAGTTGGGCAAACACGGACCCCTGGATATACCAGAGGTGGGATCAGGTGTCTAGGAGGAGTAAGTATCCCCTGCCTACCAGTCACACCCTTCGTGAGCCTTATATCTTGATCAGGTAAACGGAGTTATCCGTAGACAAAATAAGTGTGCCAAGAACGGCCTAACAATCGGTATGAAACACGTCAGACAGTATTTGACCCAATATTAAAATCCACCTATGACGTCATTCTTTTGTTCGAACACTCCATTATTTTTCAGGAATGGAGAGTTCGGAAAGTAGGTCAACCTTTATACAAGTAGTAATAAATGCATGCAACAAAAGAATGAAAAACGTAAGACATGATTAAAATTAAATTAAAAGTTAGTTTTTATTAATGTTTACAGTGGATTTTAAGTGGGTCAATGTACTCGTATCACTCCATTCCTTAAAAGCAATGGACCTCGGCCCCTTCGGGACCTCGGTCCATTACTTTTAAGGAATGGAGCGACACTCGTACATTAACCCTTACATAGGTTGTATTGGCAAACTATCAATTTCTTAAAAGGTGTCAGCCAGAAAAAAGTAATAAATACTTATTTGATGTATATTTGTGAAACAACATACTGTCACAGTCGATGGGGAGAGTGTGTGTGTCAGAAAATGAGGGGGTTGTACTTACATGTACTCGCTTAATATTTTTCATAATAAGTTATAATGAAGTATATAAAACGGTGGATTCTGAGGGTGACTTCCGTTCTTTATATAATACTTCATAAAAAGCCTTTTCATTTTACAAAATGCTGAGCTCTATGGAGCGCCAAATTAACATAAACTCAAATAATTCAGTTATTTGAAGATATCATCAATTCATTTGATGCGCGCAACAATTGAATTAAAGATCTCTTCAAATAAGTAATAATATCTTCAATTCTGAATCATTGCGCGTATTAATTGAATTGATGATAGCGTTAATTCTTCAGCTGAATTGAAGCGTGCTTTAATTGAATTACTGATCTCTTCAAATGAATTAATGATATCAAGAATTGAATCGATGTGCGCTACAATTCAATTGAAGAGAGCAATAAATGATATAATGCGCACATTAAAGCAATTAATGAGAGCAATAATTTAATTGATGTGCGCATTAATTAATTTGATGAGAGCAATAATTGATTTAATACGCGCATTAATTCAATTATTGCTCTCTTCAATTGTATTAATGATATCTTTAATTCATTTGAAGAGAGCAATAATTCTCTTAGAGATAGCAACTATATAATTAAAGATCTCTTCAAATCAACATATCCACAATTGAATTAATGATATCTTTAATTCAATTGTTTCTCTTTTTAAAAGAATGGATGCGCGCATTAATTCCTTATACAAAAGCATTGTAAATAATTAAAGATATCTTCAATTGAATTAAAGAGATCATCGAATTATTTATACCGCGCTCTAAATTAATTGCTCTCATTAATTCAATTGATCCGCGCATTAATTCAATTGATGAGAGCAACAACTGAATTGAAGCGCGCATTAATTCCTTTGATGAGAGCAATAATTGATTTAACGCGCATTAATTCAATTAAAGAGAGCAATAATTGAATCGATGATATCTTCAAATAATTCAAAATATCTTCAATTATTTGAGTTTATGTTAATTTGGCGCTCCATAGAGCTCCTCGTGATATTATTACAAACAATATTTTCCACTTTCCTTTATGTTAAAGACACAATTTCAACTAAATATTTTCAGATTTTATTTTCCCATTTTTTATGTTTACAATACTTAACAAAGGTATAACTAGTGGTCAGCAAAAAATTGAATGTCAGTTGTTGAGTTGCAAGTGAGGTACAGCACTCACAATTCTTTGTTTTTGTTTGATAAAAATTTGACATCGTCTATTCTATATTTACACGTGTAAATATATTATATAGTTATAATATAGTATATTTAATTGTGTTCATAATTAATTTGTCGTATATTTTATAATTTAACCTTGGTAAACAAAATCATGACACGAGCCTTGTTTACATAACAAAGAACTGTGGGCTCTGTATCTCTCTTGTGTCTCGACAACTAGCATTCAAATTTTTGCTGACCATTAGAAATACTTTAATCAAGCATTGTAAACATTTAAAATGGAAAAAATGAAATTTAGAAATTTACAGCTCAAACCGTGTCCACGCTCTCTAAGCTGCTACATGTATATGTTCTTGAATGGAGTATGCATGAAACTGCTTGGATAGGCCTATGACATAATATAAAACAGGTGCAGTAGTCATGTTTTATGTAATGTCCAATACTGAGTCCTAATTCGGTAAATGAAGGTATTTATCATCATATAGTTTAATGTATGGAACGCCACAGCTGTCATAAGGCTACAAAATACGCATCATATTGTCATAACATACAATGTTAAGTCAATTCTTTATATCGTTAAGTCTATTCTTTATATCTTTAAATTAAAGTCTACTTGATATAATATGTAGTGAAAACCCTATCTGATGATGTCAAATCAATGTATTACATTGTCGAATGCGCATAATATTCAGTCTAAAATCTATATTATTTCGTCTAAACTGTATTTCACTATAAGTCATATTCATAAAGCAGTGGATTCAGAAGTTATAAGATTATACCAAAACAACATGGCATACGGCCAGAACTTTTAAACGGAAAGAAAACGAGAATAATTGTTTAGCATTATTATTATTATGTTATTATATTGTCACGTGATTCCAAGCGTTGAAAGAGGTGTAAGTGAAAGTGAAGCTTGCGTAATGCGCCCTCATGTGAGATAACGCGAGAAAAGCTTCACTAAAGGGATTTCGAGTAGGAAAACGTATCTCCAGGAATGATCAGTATTTTATCAAACGATGAATTAAAGAGACTGCACGAAGGAACACCCCCCCCCCCCAAAAAAAACAAACCAATGTTTAAACAGCAACCTTCAACAACAGTCATTTCTGAGAAATCTTTCAGCAAGTAAACAGAAAAAATCATGCAACTAAAAAAAGGTTTCTTCCTATGAATTTTCTCAGTTTAGCGTGGACAGGACAAAAGAGCGTCCAAAACGACTGTGGTGTTTTTCTAATAAAGTAGGACTAGGGAAAAAAAGAAATGTTGGCTTTCCGAAATTAGTCAATAGGGGAGGGGATGAGTTACTTCAAAGTACCCAAACTGTAGCAAGTTAACTTTAAACTGTTCATGATCATCCGGAAAACTGCTGAGAAATGTGAACCCCACGTGACAATACATGTATATACAAATACAGAGAATCTATTCACTGAAGCTGTAGTTAATCACCCTGAATAGTCTGGAGAATTAAACATTAAAGAAAAAAAGTGCGACATTTGGAAGACTATCCACGGAAACACATAGTCATGTAGCTCAGGAAAGCACGGAAACACATAGTCATGTAGCTCAGGAAAGCACGGAAACACATAGTCATGTAGCTCAGGAAAGCACGGAAACACATAGTCATGTAGCTCAGGAAAGCCGCTACCAAAATTGTAAATTTCGTATCATTATTTCCGGGGCAGAGGTTCTGACTCCAGGGCAAGGCCAAATGATCAAATGTCATCGTATGAGTGTATGTTTGGTACATGTATCTATATGCCATAGATGAGATTGTTCCTCTAACATCAAAGACTGCGTTTTTAATCTGCTCATTTTTCTTTCGTTCATATCTGTTTCATTCACACGATGCAGAATGCAGACTTTTAATGTCTTAGACGACAACATCGGATATTAATATCGTTTTATGTTCGTATTTATCCTTCGCAGTATATAGAAACCTTTGATGTACCCACATGATTATCTAGTTCAGTATCAGTTATATCGGACATTCAAAACGTGCTTATTCTGCAATAGATCGTGCTTTCAGAAATGGAAAGTAGATATTTGTTTGCTATTGAATTGTCATTTAAAGGGTTTTCTAAAACATTTTCTGAAACAATAAATTCCCTTGGACTAAATCTAGAAAGACCATATGAAATGCATATATATCAATTCCCAAAAACTTCAGTTCTTGTGCTAATAATAAACACAGGTGTGGAGAAACTAAATGTTAGATCCGCTCGCGTACTCGCATTCATAAAACTATGTTGCTAGAGAATGGAGATTTTGATGTTCGAATAATGCCAGTATCGAGGAGTCCTTGTAAGTGATCTCTTACCTCTTGAAACATTGCTGAAGCCATGCAGGAATTCTGCGGCACCTTTGTTTAAATGAAGTTTCATCATGCGAGTACTCGAGTGGATCTAACATCTAATTTTAATTAGATTGACAGGAGAAATATCCTCTAGTAAAAAATATTCTCCAAAGCCAAGTTTTCCCAAAATGTGGCTCATTAAAGGCATTTTCAAAAATACTAATTTCATATAAAACACCCAGTTTTGAGAGAGAAATCTTCGGAACACAGCATTATATATATACAGTACACGACACGACACGAGTTTTATACAACCCACCGTGGAAAGACCACGGTGGAAAATCCACGGAGATACACCGTGTCCTCCGTGTTCCACGGTGTGTGTTATTTGCGAATACACACAGCTTCCAGGAGCTTTGTTCTGGCCACGGGCGCCTTGCGGGAGATGTGAAAATGTGCCGCAGGCCAAATACTCATGATAAGGGTGGAATTTTAAGAAAAGGAAAAATGTCAATATTTTCCCTCCTGATACTTATATTCTTTTTCAGCATTTTGAGCCAATTCCAACGATAACAAACACTATATATTATGTTTTTGAGAAAACCTGGTTTTGAATTTTTTCTTTTAGTCTTCTTTATTCATTAAAATATTCTTAAATCCTATGTTTAAATAATGCGTACTTGCAGGCAATTCCTGTTTTGAATGCGAATTAGTATATTTAGTAAATGAAAAGCATACATGTACAACATGTAATAGGGATATTTAATAATTACCGATGTGCTCTCTCTCTCTCTCTCTCTCTCTCTCTCTCTCTCTCTCTCTGACAAATGCGCTGTTTAACATTGTTTTAATATGCATCTTGACAAATATAACTTGATCCAATATAGAAATTAGAGCATTCTCAATGATTAACAAATTGGAATTAATTTATTACATAATTAATAGAAGCAAAAATACAAACCATCGAGTGATTTATTATATTTGACGGAGACTTATGTTCAATGTACTTTGATAGAGGTTTTCATAAAAAAAAAATGTTCATCGTTCATCATAGTTCATTCGTTAACTATAATTCACAATTGTTAATCCTAGTTTCACAAAGTGTGATACTATATTTATCAGATAAACTATGACTTGTAAACCGTAGTTTACAATCATGAAACCGTATTTATCAGATAAACTATGTCTTGCAATCGCTAATTAATGATTGTTTTGATTGTTAATTATACTTTACGCTTGTGAAACATAGATTATCTGTTAACTATGGTTTACAGATGTGAAATATAGATTAACGTCGTTAACTATAGTTAAAGACAGATATACTTGGATTAGCATTTGTAAACTATAGTTTACAACCGTTAAAAATAGTTTTACGGATGAAAACTATAGTTAACGAATCGTTAACTATAGTTCACAGTTCGTAAACTGTAGTTTACAGTCGATAAACCTAATTTATAAACTGTGAAACTATGTTTAGCTCATTTTTGTGAATTTGGCGTGCCATACATGTACTATCAGGTCTATTATTTATATCATTAAGTCTATTCTTTATATCTTTAAGTCTACTTGATATAATATTGTCATAATTTTGGAGTTTCACCAATTCTGTTTATTTGTTTATCTTGTATGCATGCTCAGCATTTATTGCTCTATACTGTTATTACAATAGGTAATAGGATATGTCTGTCAGCGTCCTTCACTAGTGGTCATCGATGTGTGGGAATATAAGGGTTCATTGTTTATATTCCTGATTAAGGTTAGTCATTATCGGTGCTTTATGATTTTGGCTGGGAACCTTGAAGTTTGAGTCAGTTCTGTATTGGAGTTTAATACAGACGGATGTCAGTTCTGCACCGTAAGCAGATGGACTGATCAATGTGTATATTGAACTTCAACTATTTGAAGTTGTTCAACAAATATTGTGTGTAAATATGTGTATATTTGTAAATAAACTGTAAATATAACATCTGCCTTATTCTTGAACATTAGCACGTTACAATATGTAATGAAAGCCCTATACTATGATGACAAATCAATGTATGACATTGTCGAATGCGCATAATATTCAGTCTAAGATCTATAATATTTCGTGTATTTCATTAAGTCATATTCATAATGCAGTGGGTTCAGACGTTACGAGATGATATCAAATCAACATGGCATACGGTCTTTTTAAAACAATTACACCAAATCCTTTTTATCATTAAGTCCACTTGATATGATATGAAGTGAAAAGGGGCACTGACTAAAACCCGGTCTCGGCCACGGTCTTCGGTCTCGGTCCCGTGACTAAAACCCGGTCTTCGGTCCCGGTCCCAGATTTTTTTATTCGATAAAAACAGAATACATCAGAATATTTTAGCCCCAATTTCTCGTTAATTTAGATGATATCATGCCTGCATTCTGATAGTTGATTGATAATATTATTGTCGTCTTTCGTAAAATATGTGAAAACTCCGGGACCGGTGGGACCGAGAAGTAAAAACAGTGCTTGGTCCCGGTCTCGATATTTTTTATTTTTCCTAAATAGCCGTTTGAATCTACTTTTTTATTTAAAAAAAGATAAGAGTGTTATATTCAATGACATTCCTTTGTATGCACATGTATGTTTCTGATTTATTGTATGTTTGTGTTTTATTCAATTTTCCTTCTTATGTCAAATTTGAACTCAACTACGTGATTTTTTCTCTCCCAATTGAACGCGTTACATTACATTTTCATAAAAATAATATATATATGTACTTCTCCTGGTGTATTTGTTTGTAATTTACTGTTGGATGTAGTTTTTACAAATTTAATTCTTCTTCTTTTTTCATTTAGGTCAAAAATTGATAAAAATTTTAAATTCCATGTTGGTGTATTCCGAACCGGGTCTCTGTACATGTTATATGTATACGCGGGTTACTGTTCGTTCTCTCTCTCATTTACGAGTGTATCGTGAGAATCGCATTAATTTGTTAAAGTATGATGTTATACTAGTTGTTTTAATCAGGGAAGAAAAGCCTCTATGTAAATATTAGAATAATATTAAATTTTATTATAATTTTTGAAACATGATGAATAATTGTTGTTGATAGTGAAACAAAATTAATGTGCACTCTTGTCAACAACCCCTCCCCCGCCCCTTTCCAGAAAGATTCTGAATACAAGAATGATGCTTTTGAAAAGCAAATGTTATATCCCCGTAATCGGATATTCGGGGCGCATTTATATAGTTTTGGGTCCATCCGTCTGTTTGTCAGTAAAAACGTGAACCTTCGGCAAAACTTTTGAATGGATGTTGATAGGGTTTTCATATTTCACATGTGTACTCCTTGTGACAAGACCTTTCTTTAAATGCAGTTCTTCACCTTTCATATTTGACCTACTTTTGAAAATCTTTAACCTTAGCCATAACTTTTGAATGGTTAGTAAAAATACACGAGGGTATAAAATGCTTCAGGCAGGCATACTTTTCTTGAAGCGCTAAAAGTAGGCAAAACTGAAATTTATTTCTTAAATGAATTTACATGTATGTCTTGCATATTTATAAATGTAGATTTCATTGTTTGTAAATTTGTCAGTTTATGTCAAATTTATGCAGTTTGAAATATAAGATATTTTGAAAATAGGAAACAAACAGTTTTTGTGCAGCATAATTAATACATGTATGTATGTACATATACGTATATAACTATTCACAATAAATATACATGTAGTTACCACAGAATATTACAGTAAAAACATACCATAGATTATTTGAAGATCATCTAAAGTCAGAGGGTATCTTCTGTATAAGTATACAGAATCTGACATTTTTGGTGAGCATACATGTGCTCTATGTATGACACACTTTTATAGATACTATAAATATATTATTAGGTGGATTTGTTTTAAAGCATTGTATCTAAAAGAACCACAACTGAAAAAAAGAAAAGAAAACTAAGTATCAAATAAGAAAGGAAGAAATATTTTATAGTTATTATTCATTGGTATATACCCATATAAAGAGATCGGGTTCGGAATACAAAACATGAATCCTTGAAAACTGATTTTGACTGGAATAGAAGAAATAAAATAAATGAACAAATAAACTAACTGTAAATTACAAACAAATACACCAGGATAAGTACATATATATTATTTTCCTTCTACATCCTTATCTTCTTATGAAAAGGTAGTGTAAAGCGATCATTTGGGACAAAATGTCACGTACACGTAAAATGTCGAGACCGGGACCGGCTTTTAGCATTGTTTTTATTTCTCGGTCCCACCGGTCCCGGAGTTTTCACATATTATTTTACAAAAGAAGAAAATAATATGATCAATTTACTATCAGAATGCAGGCATGAGATGTCATACCTAAGTTATTGAGAAATGGGGCTCAAATATCATGATATATTCTGTTTTTATCGAATAAAAGTATCTGGGACCGGGACCGAAGACCGGGTTTTAGAGACCGAAGACCGGGACCGAGACCGGGTTTTAGTCAGTACCGTGAAAAGGCTATAATATGATGTCATAACAATGTATTATATAGTCGGAGTTCTGATGTATATTGTCAAAACTATATACCGTATAGTTATATCCGTATAGCACATGGTTCAAATTTATCGGAAGTCAAAACGTCATTAGAAGGTCATTTTATTATAACAGTTTGACGTGACTAATGTTATAACGTCACGTTTATAAGATATTAAGTTCTATAATTGATATCTTCCCGTCGTGTTGAAATATCATTGCAACAAATCAACGTCTGATAAGTCGTCATACAGTTCCCGACACGAGTCTTATGCGTGATCCACGCAACGCGGTGGAACAAATTTGCCCCAAGCACGGTGGACCTTTAAAATTGTCGACACTTTTGAAGTCCTATTTCTTCCGCGCGAGCTAGACATTGAAGTCCACGGAGGATCTCCGTGAATGCCACCGCGCATCTCCGTGGATGTCACCTATGCCTCCGTCGATGCCACCGTGTACCTCCGTGTGATAAAACAAAGAAATAATTTCCGAAATGATTCACCCAAAAAAACCTTTTCGCTTGGCCAGCATGCATCCCCCCCATTAATTATTTAGAGATTAGCTATAAATCATTCAATTCTTGTAATTGTTGTTTAATGATACGTTGGTGTTTTCAGTACATATCCGTATGTAGACTTTTGTCTAGAAAAGGGGAAAGGTGCCTTGTGAAGCCACTAATTAATCCCAACAGTCCCTGTTGTAAATACTTAAAATTAAATTACTTTAAATTGGGGTTATTTGTTTGTTTTAACATTAAAATATATAAACTCTGTTGCAAATGATTATAAAAACGTGGAATCTTCTAACTTTGAATCAAATTTAAGTAAAACTTTTCTCCTTATATAATATTTGACTTTTTTCTATATATACATGTACAAAATGTAGTTTCTTTCAAAATATATATACTGTGACTTTCTCCCCCTTTGTATATGTGACCCTTTTCTATCAAAATATATACTATGAATTTTTCCCTATACATATAATATAATATATATTGTGACTTTTTTTTCCTGTGACTTTTTTTCCTGTGACTTATTTTCCTGTGACTTTTTATCCGTGACTTTTTTTCCGTTACTTTTTTTCCTGTGACTTTTTTTCCTACATTCACTATGATATATGACTATAACAATGACCTGTGTATAACTTGTACATTCCTTGCAAATTCGAAGGGGTTTTCGCCTCAGTAGAACAATTGGGGGTCAGCTAATCCGTGTATTTGAAATCAACAGAAGTGCTTGGCTGAGAACTTGCGGAAAGTGTGAAATATATATTGGGTCGGCGCAAGATACCCGTGATCTTAGACTAGATTTGATATCTTGCCGACCCAATATATTTCACACTTTTCATAAGAAGTCAAAACCCATACTAGCTAACCGTAATTTAGTTATACTGTGACAAAGACCCTAGGAATTTGCATGGTATATACTTATTATACAAAAATCATAGCATTATCCTACGGTGGTATATTTAGGACATGCAAATATTTTTTTTCCTTCTTATGTTAGAAAATATTATGTCGTTCGAACGAGATATTATCTCGTTCGCACGACATAATATCTCGTTCGCACAAGATAATATCTCGTTCGCAAGACTTATTAAGTTGTTCGCACGAGATAAGTTTATGTTTTTTGTTGTTGTTTTTTTTTTTACTTTACACTTACTATATAATTGACTGATCAAAGTCTATGGTATTCAGAAGTTGACTTCAGTATATAATATGGATGAGGAAAACGTTGGAAATTTTAATCATGTGCCTCTAGTAGTACTCTTTGTGTAAAATTATTCATTCTCTGCATAAAAGATGTGCATGAATTCACTTGCACTTTCGTGGTGAACATCATGATTGACCAATTGATTGGTTATAGTTTATGCCCCTTATAAGATTATCTCACACAAAACAACATATTTTCTGTATTTAATACTTTGGAAGCCAACAAAACAGGAATATACATACACCTTGGTAGCTGTTCACAATATTTTTTTCAGAGAGCTACAGTTCTGCAGCTAATACCTTGGTAACTAAAACGAGTCTAAACTGCACAAAATAAAAGTTTTTAACAACAATGATAAGGAAATTATGTTGTTCGCACGAGATAATAAGTCGTGCAAACGAGATAATAAGTCGTGCGCACGAGATATTAAACGAGATAATAAGTCGTTCGAACGAGATAATAAGTCGTTCGAACGAGATAATATCTCGTGTGAACGAGATAATAAGTCGTGCAAATGAGATAATAAGTCGTTCGAACGAGATAATATCTCGTGCGAACGAGATAATATCTCGTGCGAACGAGATAATAAGTCGTTCGAACGAGATAATATCTCGTGTGAACGAGATAATAAGTCGTGCAAATGAGATAATAAGTCGTTCGAACGAGATAATATCTCGTGCGAACGAGATACTATCTCGTGCGAACGAGATAATAAGTCGTTCGAACGAGATACTATCTCGTGCGAACGAGATAATAAGTCGTGCAAATGAGATAATAAGTTGTTCGACGGTGATAATATCTCGTGCGAACGAGATAATAAGTCGTGCGAACGAGATACTATCTCGTGCGAACGAGATAATATTTTCCAACATAAGAAGGAAAAAAATAATTCTATGTCCTAAATATACCACAGTATTAGCCAGACACTCCCGATTGGCGTGCCATATATATTTATCAGATAAACTATGTATATGGCACGCCAAATTCACAAAAATGAGCTAAACATAGTTTCACAGTTGATAAACTAGGTTTATCGACTGTAAACTATAGTTTACGAACTGTAAACTATAGTTAACGATTCGTTAACTATAGGTTTCATCCGTAAAACTATATTTAACGGTTGTAAACTATAGTTTACAAATGCTAATCCAAGTTTATCTGTCTTTAAATAAACGTTAACAATAGATTTTGCTGATAAATACAGATTCACATTTGTAAACTATAATTTACACTCGTTAACTATAGTTAACAATTGTTAATCCTAGTTTCACAAATTGTGATACTATATTTATCAGATAAACTTAATAATAGTTTAGACTTGTAAACCGTAGTTTACAATCGTGAAACCGTATTTATCAGATATAAACTATGTTTTGCAATCGCTAATGATTGTTTTCATTGTTAATTATAGTTTACGCTTGTGAAACAGATTATCTGTTAACTATGGTTTACAGATGTGAAATATAGATTAACGTCGTTAACTATAGTCTACGGTCCGTAAACTATAGTTTACAGTCGATAAACCTAGTTTATCAACTGTGAAACTATGTTTAGCTCATTTTTGTGAATTTGGCGTGCCATATGTATGAGGCGTATTTTGTAGCAGAATTTCAAGATATCTTTTTTTTTCAATATGCCACAAGTAACAATATATGACATTTTAAAAAGAGAAACGGTTAAAAGGAATAAACAAAACAAACTCATCCACCTACCCACCTACAAAAATACCACCACCACCACCAAAAAAAAAAAAAAAAAAAAGAAAAAAAAAAAGAAAAGAAAAAGAATCCCCCCAAAAAGAAATCGGCTTTCAATCGTACTAGATTTACCGCTTGCCAGGTATGACACAGGGTCGTTTCGCCTCCATATCGATTCATATACAGGTTTACAAACCTTTTATAAAGCTTCCTCGAATTCTTTATATAACAGTTAGGTTTGTTCTTTTGAAAAATAACACATACATAGTGTTCAGTAAAAAGCGGATGTTTAATGAAATGCATTTGCACCAACATTGACGACAAATTACACGGATACGAAATACAACGCAGACGAAACGACATCCTCGTTCTAATATCGCATTCAATTCAATGCTTGAAAATGTAGGATAAAAAAAATAGGAAATAGAAAACGCACACAAGACTGAGATAAAATCGAAAACATTCTATTTTCAATATGCAGACTGAGACTGAGTCTGGTCCATTGTTGGCAAGCGATGAAGTTCTGGAGAATGTTAGACGAAGGGTACAGCAGAAAATCGCCGGGAAATTTATTGGTGCCATTGGAACAGGTAGTGCTGTTTCAGTAGGGTCAACAGTGGAATTTTTCTCCACGGCATAGGACTGTCATGTCACTAGTGTCGCGTCGGTGTCATGTCATGCCAGTGACCAAGTGCTTAGTGACTAAGTTAGTCAGATCTGTATACACTGGTCTTGTCCATAATCCGTTATAGTGATAAACATATATACCGTTGTTAAACTCAACCATTATAAATTTGGATAATTAGCAGGTCCAGTCCAAAGACTATTTCTACTTACGTAGCTATTGGTAGTTGCGTAGGTATTTAAACCTACTTAATGTAGCTACTTCTACCTATTTTTGAAAATATAAATGAATAATAATTAAGGCGCATCTTTTAAACAGGTCAGTCGTTTTATGTATCATGTTGTGCATCTGCACAGCAAAAATTAGGAGTGTAAATATGAATACTTTACAAGGGTGGAGAATGCAGAGAAAATGCATGAAAATTTGCCCCCAAATCCTTTAATGTAAAAATGCATGAAGGTAAATTTTAATATTGATACAGATTTGTAAGACACTCTAGCCTTTTTTATCACGTAGCTATGATCCTAAGGTCCTAGAAAATGGAACTGGGTGCTGATATTATTGATGCAAATTTGAAAGGTTAGTGTAACGTATTTCCTTATACGCAAGAAGGCTATCAAAGTCCGTGCCTTGTCAATTCAAGGGTTCGAGGTGTAATTAGAATAGCAACTTTCATTGGTAAAATAAGATTGGGAATGCTATTAGAAATTGGGCCTGCAGATATATACAAATATGGCCTAACCCTACCCAGGTTAATAATTACTATGAAATCAAGGAAAGTCAATCAACATACAAAGATCAGGGGTTCACCAAATGATTTATAATATCAAAACAATTTAACAATGGGTATGACCACCCTCAGTGAACGACTGGCTGACCTCGGACTAACGCTTGTACTGCAGCCTTATTCAGGACACATAGTACAAGTGACAGCCCTTCAACCGCTGCACACACTGTAGAGCCTTATTCAGGCAGACACTGTGAACAACAGCCTGGTCGTCAGTCAAGTCCAGTACACAGGACAGACGAATTATGTGGCTAGCCTTTATCTGGTCGACCTCGACAGTGGCAGGCCTCTTACTACTAAGGTCAGCCTATTAAAAGGACAGCCTCAATGCCTCCACTCTAACACCGTTACAACGTACGGAATCAAACACTGGCTTTCTCAGTAAATCACTTTATTGCTTGCAACTTACTCTTAATCTTGTCCACCACGTCTTCTCGCTCTGGGCTTCAACAATAACTGACTGACGACAACTGTTTCGCGCTGTATTTATAGTGTTAGGTCATGTGACTAAATTACGGATGTTTACATTGAAAACTACAATGTAGAACCTAGATGGTCGATGGATAAATTTCCGGAATATTACAGTTAGAAAGTAATCATTTTTTCTCCAATATGCAAGTAAAGGAAAAAGTAGGTAAGAATAGATACCTGGTGTAGGTTTAAATACCTACATAGCTATAAGTAGCTACATAGGTAGAAATAGTCTTTGGACTGGACCTGATTAGTAATGATCATAAAGATGCTTTACGTGAGGTTGTCTCATATATTTAAGCGCTTCAATGAACAAGAAGTACTCTGGTAGCAAATTTATGTAAAATTAAAACTTATGTCAAATGGTATGAAAACAAGTTATGAAATGTTCAGAGAAAAAAAAAATCAAAATTTTTCGAATTAACACTTACACAAGTTTTGCGTTGGATGGAGTTGTTTTGGCAGTTGGTCGGAAGAGGGCAAACAATGTTTTAAAGGTGGCCTAATATTGTCAGTATATTGAGAAAAAAATTAACAGGCACTATATATTGAACATTAATTGTAAATGTTTTATGACCAATTCATTATTAACCTTTGATAATCAAATTATAAACCAATAACAACATTAATACTAGCTGCAGAACTGTAGCTCTCCGAAAAAATGATCCGTCACAATATCTTCAGAGAGCTACAGTTCTGCAGCTACATTACTCTGCATATCTTAAATATATATCCCATAATCAGCATTGGAGGTAGGACAATCCCTGAAACTTATTCCATTAAAAAGCATGAAGTACACTCAAAACAATTATTGGCTGTTGTAGAAATATTATCATCATAACCTATACAAGTTTACAAACACAAACCACTGATAACCAATACATGTACATGTTTGTCTAATACTGGCAATCAAAGTATTTAACACAGAGCTACCCCAGAGTGTGATTGTTTTGAGAAATGGCACTTTTAATGGTCATTTAAAACTAGATTCTGGTCTTAGTTTAGGTGATAAACTCTTGGATGGAGAAATTTTTAAAATACTGAATTGTCAGAGCTTCCCAGCTGATATATAGTTTAAGAACCTAGACCTGAAATTTTGATTTTAAATGTCAAGAAATATTGTATGCAAAGAATTTGCATCCTATGACAGTGATCTTTCACATGCAGTAATAGTTTTGATCAAACCATGAACATATGATTCCATAAAAATAAAAAGAGTCTACTGTTACAGTATAGGTTTTACAGCCAGTCACTATATATGATTTGTATAGGTTTTACAGCCAGTCACTATATATGATTTGTATAGGTTTTACAGCCAGTCACTATATATGATTTGTATAGGTTTTACAGCCAGTCACTATATATGATTTGTATAGGTTTTACAGCCAGTCACTATATATGATTTGTATAGGTTTTACACCAGTCACTATATATGATTTGTATAGGTTTTACAGCCAGTCACTATATATGATTTGTATAGGTTTTACAGCCAGTCACTATATATGATTTGTATAGGTTTTACAGCCAGTCACTATATATGATTCGTATAGGTTTTACAGCTAGTATCTATCTATGATTTGGTTTTACAGTTAGTCTCTATCTATGATTTGTATAGGTTTTACAGTCAGTGTCTATCTATGATTGGTATATATATTACCAGTCTGTATATGTAATTTGTATAGGTTTTACAGCTAGTGTCTATTAATTTGGCCATTTTTTATAATTTGTCAGATGAAGACAAATCCTCTTTGAGTCAAAATATGGATGAAGAAACGAGAGAGCAGTTTGAGAAAAGATTTGGAAAATACAGAACCAAAGAATCCCCATATAGCATTCAGAACATTCTGTGGTTCGTCAGCTCTATTGCTGTCTTCTACTACACCGATTTCTACATTGCATGTCGCTACGACCAAAGAGTAAACAGGTACACATGTCCTCTCATGTCATAAACATGCATGTTTGATTTTAGCATTAATAATGGATTTTTAGATATGCTATCTCATTTTTAGACCACCTTAGGTGAAAGGTTAAATGAGCTTTTCTGAATGAAATTTGCCAATCATCTGTCCATATTGAAGTTTTTTCACAAAAAAGGGGTTTTACATGAAGGCGTATATAGGAATTTATTTTTGATATCTCACAAACCACAAGAGTACAGTTTGTTCAGTTAAAATGTTAGTAACCTCATTTAGTGTCAATTCAAACTTGTTTTAGTATTGCAACGGTAATTAAATTTGGAATTCAAAATCAGAATTTACTTTTCAAGCATTCTTATGTAATGTAAAACTTATATGGTACCAATTTTGATGCACCAGATCCGCATTTCGACAAATAATGTCTCTTCAGTGATGCTCAAGCTGAAATTTTGGAAATTTGAAATAACAATAAACTTGTAAGAGCTAAAAGGAAAACCAGAGTGCCAAAAACTGAATCCAAATACGAATTCAAGTTCGATTTAAATTGATCCGTTGTTTGTAAGCGTTTCACATTTTCTACTTCTTTTCAAGAATCTCTAAGCCAAATTAAGACAAACTTAACACAAAGCATCAATGGGGAAAGGAGATTCAAATTTATTAAAATAGTTATGTCTCCTTCTAAGGGGTAGATAATTAAAAACAAGAGAAGATAGGGTGGTTGTTTTAAAAAATTATTTTTATGCCACGTATGTCATGTATCAAAAGAAAGTAGAATTCAGTGGTTAATCCCAGTATGGAGGAAAAGACTTGTTATGTGGTTAATGGAGGTATGGAGGAATAGATTTGTAATGTTGACACTAGGAGGGGTAGGGACACTGTGTGCAAATAAAATATGAAAAATTGGAAATATATGGAGGAATAGACTTGTAAAGTGGTTACTCCAGGTATGGAATAGATTTGTAATGTGGTTAATCTCGATATGGAATAGATTTGTAATATAGTTAATCCCTGTATGGAGAAATAGATTTGTAATGTGGATAATCTCGGTATGGAATAGATTTGTAATGTGGTTAATCCCGGTATGGAGAATTAGATTTGTAATGTGGATAATCTCGGTATGGAATAAATTTGTAATGTGGTTAATCCCGGTATGGAGAAATAGATTTTTAATGTAGTTAATCCCGGTATGGAATAGATTTGTAATGTGGTTAATCCCGGTATGGAATAGATTTGTAATGTAGTTAATCCCGGTATGGAGAAATAGATTTGTAATGTGGATAAACTCGGTATGGAATAGATTTGTAATGTGGTTAATCCCGGTATGGAATAGATTTGTAATGTGGATAAACTCGGTATGGAATAGATTTGTAATGTGGTTAATCCTGGTATGGAATAGATTTGTAATGTGGTTACTCCCAGTATGGAGAAATAGATTTGTAATGTGGTTAATCCCGGTATGGAGGAAAAAACTTGTTATGTGGTTAATGGAGGTATGGAGGAATAGATTTGTAATTTGGTTAATCACGGTATTGAGGAATAGACTTTTAATGTGGTTACTCCCGGTATGGAGGAATAGATTTGTTATGTGGTTAATGGAGGTATGGAGGAATAGATTTGTGATATGGCTCCTTCAGGAATATAATGAGGTTTCTTCATTAAGGAATAGATTTGTAATATGTTTACTATGGGGAGGTGGTAATTAACTGTAAAAATTCAATGATCATTTAAATGAATACAATTTATGGTTCACAGTTATGGAATAATATATCAGAATTTTTAAAATATTACCCAAGATTGGAAACTTTTAAATCCGCTTATCTTAGAGATTTTTTTAATTCTGGAAATTTTTCTTTATTTATTTTCAGTTTTAAATATGTAGATAGCATATGTATGTAACCTACCTTCATATACAATTTTATATTGTATCTGTATAATACTGCTGTCTGTATATATGTTTTCAGGACCACAATTTAAACTAGTTTTTAAATTAATTGTGCTATCCTGTTTAGGTAAAGGACAATATTATTATTAATACTATTAATGTTTAACAAGTTTTATATCAGATCGTGACAATAACGAGGTCCTCCCTCAAATGAATTAGATCGTGACAATAACGAGGTCTTCCCTCGAATGAATCAGATCGTGACAATAACGAGGTCCTCCCTCGAATGAAAGACTTGATATGTTAACAACAAATAACACTTACTCAGAAGATTTTTGTTTGATACTCGGTAAAGATAAAGCCTATAGTCTTCCTCAATTCTTTTAGTAAGATTTTTGTTTGATACTTGGGTAAAGATAAAGCCTATAGTCTTCCTCTATTCTTTTAGTAAGATTTTTGTTTGATACTCAGGTGATGATAAAGTTTATAGTCTTCTTTTTATACGCCCATCTTTAGACGGGATGTATTATGGTGCAGCGATGTCTGTCCGTCCGTCCATCCGTTCGGGGTTTTCTCTTTATAATTTCATTTCCCTTTCACATATCATGCTGAAACTTGCTGTGTAGCTTCTTTGTGGGTCACTTTAGATCATACTGCAATTTTGATCCATTTCAACCTTTTTTCCAGGAGTTTTGCCCCTTTATTTGGAAATAATTATTATATACAGGGTACATAATTTGTCCGCCCTACTTCTCCCACAGTTTTCAAGTGAGAGCCTTCTTATTTTGTGGAGTGTTTGTATGGGTATTGAAGATGTGCATGTGGGATGGATTTTGATTTTCTACAATTTTTGAGAAAATTACAGGTTGTTGAACTTGGTCTATTTTGGAAATTAATATTCTATGGAGGGTGCATAATTTGTCCGCCCTACTCCTCCCACAGTTTTCAAGTAAGGACCATCTTATTTTGTGGAGTGTTTGTATGGGTATTGAAGATGTGCATCTGGGGAAGGATTTTGATTTCCTTCCATTTTTGAAAAAATTACAGGTTGTTGAACTTGGTCCATTTTGAGGAAATCTCGATTTTTAAGCCAAGACCCTTTGTTCATATGAAAGTTTGTCACATCCTCATGATGGCTGATACTACCTGAAGCAAAGTTATACAAATTATAGCACAAGAAAAACACCCTATGTAAGCATTTCACGAGCATATTATGTACCGTTTGCGGTACTCTTGTTTTCTTTTAGTAAGATTTTTGTTTGATACTCGGGTAAAGATAAAACGGAAACTTCTTTTCTTTCAGTAAGATTTTTGTTTGACACTCGGGTGATGATAAAGTCTTCTTCTTTTCTCTTCAGTAAGATTTTTGTTTGACACTTGGGTGATGATAAAGTCTTCTTCTTTTCTTTCAGTAAAAGATTTTTGTTTGACACTCGGGTGATGATAAAGTATTTGTCTTTTCTTTTAGGGTGTGGTTCAATGTGGGAGCCATTCTCATACTAGTTAATGTTTCCATTGCGGCTTTCCTTATTGTATACATAACATACATAAAGAAGGTCAGCACAGATGACTGGGAAACCCACTATCCTGCTGCTATTCCAATAGCCACGGGTTCCTTTATAATAGGAGGGGTTTGGTAAGTAATTGTGCACCGATTTGTGCATGTACAAAGATAGCTGGAGGGCTGTAGTTCTTGGGGCAGGTGGGGATTTGGATACACCAGAGAGCTACAGAACCTGCAGTGCACAACACAACTTTTTCTGTGGAAGATTAGGTCTTATATTGCTCTATTCTTGGATCACTACCTCAAAAGTTTAATAAAAAAAATCTTGATGTATTCCCTTGCTACACTTGTGTCAAGACATACAGACATTCCAATAATTGTGTCTCTCCTTATCACTTAACAAATGAATAGATCTATATGTAGTCTTATCACTTAACAAATGGATAGATCTATATGTAGTCTTATCACTTAACAAATGAATAGATCTATATGTAGTCTTATCACTTAACAAATGAATAGATCTATATGTAATCTTATCACTTAACAAATGAATAGATCTATATGTAGTCTTATCACTTAACAAATGAATAGATCTATATGTAGTCTTATCACTTAACAAATGAATAGATCTATATATAGTCTTATCACTTAACAAATGAATAGATCTATATGTAGTCTTATCACTTAACAAATGAATAGATCTATATGTAGTCTTATCACTTAACAAATGAATAGATCTATATGTAGTCTTATCACTTAACAAATGAACATATCTATGTGTAGTCTTATCACCTAACAATTGAATAGATCTATATGTAGTCTTATCACGTAACAAATGAATAGATCTATATGTAGCCTTGAATTATCACTTCAGATTTTCAAACATTTATTGATTTTTAAAACATGATAAACTCCTTAAATCTTGAATGGATTGCAATTTTTCATAAAAAAATGTAAAATTACACAATGTTGATTATCAAATGGGTATGAACATAAAGAACACATTTTTGCATCAACTAAAAACCCAGTTATTGACCTCAGAATTTGTCCTCAGTCAATATTGGGTTCTTGGTCAATGTGATATAATCATGGATTATATAGTAAGTCGGTCTAGGACTGAGTGCAGTAGTTGAATTGTTGATACGGAGACCTTTTAGTCGGTCTAGGACTGAGTGCAGTAGTTGAATTGTTGATACGGAGACCTTTTAGTCGGTCTAGGACTGAGTACAGTAGTTGAATTGTTGATACGGAGACCTTTTAGTCGGTCTAGGACTGAGTGCAGTAGTTGAATTGTTGATACGGAGACCTTTTAGTCGGTCTAGGACTGAGTACAGTAGTTGAATTGTTGATACGGAGACCTTTTAGTCGGTCTAGGACTGAGTGCAGTAGTTGAATTGTTGATACGGAGACCTTTTAGTCGGTCTAGGACTGAGTGCAGTAGTTGAATTGTTGATACGGAGACCTTTTAGTCGGTCTAGGACTGAGTGCAGTAGTTGAATTGTTGATAAGGAGACCTTTTAGTCGGTCTAGGACTGAGTGCAGTAGTTGAATTGTTGATAAGGAGACCTTTTAGTCGGTCTAGGACTGAGTACAGCAGTTGAATTGTTGATAAGGAGACCTTTTAGTCGGTCTAGGACTGAGTACAGTAGTTGAATTGTTGATACGGAGACCTTTTAGTCGGTCTAGGACTGAGTACAGCAGTTGAATTGTTGATAAGGAGACCTTTTAGTCGGTCTAGGACTGAGTACAGCAGTTGAATTGTTGATAAGGAGACCTTTTAGTCGGTCTAGGACTGAGTGCAGTAGTTGAATTGTTGATACGGAGACCTTTTAGTCGGTCTAGGACTGAGTGCAGTAGTTGAATTGTTGATACGGAGACCTTTTAGTCGGTCTAGGACTGAGTGCAGTAGTTGAATTGTTGATACGGAGACCTTTTAGTCGGTCTAGGACTGAGTACAGTAGTTGAATTGTTGATACGGAGACCTTTTAGTCGGTCTAGGACTGAGTGCAGTAGTTGAATTGTTGATACGGAGACCTTTTAGTCGGTCTAGGACTGAGTGCAGTAGTTGAATTGTTGATACGGAGACCTTTTAGGCATATGGACCTACTATTAGTTTTCTGTTATTTCTCTCTGGTGACCATTAAAGCTTAGAAACCTCTTAATACCTAAATGGTGTACATCATTTTTCCTTTCAAAGTAAAGGATTTGTTTTGTTCTTTTGCAGTGTAACAGTTGGTCTGTGGCCTATATGGAATATATTCACCCCTGTCATCCTGTTTACCTTATTTATGGGCTTGATTGTAACACTAGCTATGTTACCAAACTTTTAGGAGGTCAGCAAGAAATAGAAGAGGGTGAAACATCGTAGGAAAAAACGATGTTATCGTACTCTTAAAAAACAACGTTATGGTACTCTTGCATTGATGTTGATGAAGGTTATTTATGTAATTTACTGTTTATGTACCCTTTTCCTTGCAGCTTTTATCTTTTTTGTTCCATACTTAAATTCCATGGATTTGTGTGCAATTTTATTATATTCCTTTACATTAACTTTATTTCACTTGTATGATAGTGGGTGGATTTTTATAGTCACAAATAAGGTGAAAATGTAAACCGCGGGGGAAATAGTACACTTGCTATACAGTAGTTTTATGTCGGATAGAAAGTATTTTGTGTAATAATTCATTGTAGTTTTTATGTACCAAGCAATTGAATGGTTATCTTTTGCATTCAGGTTCCTTTTCATTCATTTGAGCTCACCTGAGTCAAAGCTGGCTTGAGTGAGTTTTATGATCAAATTTTGTCTATTTTCTTCCTCTCTGTACTTTTCAATTTGTTTTCCAAAACCACTGGAACAATTTCAATCCAAACTTGTCACAATGCATCCCAGTTAAAAGTCTCTGAGGAGATGAATGATAATAAAATTGCTAGGAATAAAAACAAGATGTGTTTGTGAAACACTGAGTCCTCGGTAGCAACAATGAAACACTCGAAGGTCACAAGGTCAATACTTTGGCAACAAAAGAAAGATCTTGTCACAAGGATTGTACATATGAAATAAGAGAGTCCTATCACTCACCATTCAAAAGTTATGAGCAGAGTTAAAGTTTCAGACAGACAGACAGGACAAAACAATAATCTTTTAATACGGGGACATAAAATAAAAGATAAAATGAGGTCAGCTTATCAGACATGACCAAACTTAAGCAGGAGTTAAAACATATCAGTATAAGTCATTTTGTGTTATCCTTGGTGACAGTCCCAAATACTAGTAACTGTAGTTCCAACCTGGACCAGACTTGCTTGGAAGTTACCGGTACATCTAGGGGATATTAACACCACTGTGCTTGCTTCAGATGTTGAGTGTGACATACAACTTTCTGAATGATTGACAGGTTAAAAATTAAGAACATGCTAATATTTTAGATCTTGGCTTCATTTAGTAGATATGAGACCTACCTAGAACAAGGTATTTAATATGGCACATTTAGGACTGCAGATGGCCAGACTTGTTCTGTAGGTCTGACCTCAGCACCCTTCCTTTTATTTCATTATTTCAAAGTAAATGTACTTCATACTTGGACCAAATTAATATATATTGTTATATATAGATGAATAATGTAATGATATCAATAGTATTGTAATATATATTTATAAATTATTCGATAATATCATTTTACATATCTACCTGATGTATTGGTATCATAACATCATTAAATTTATATAAATAGGAGAATGGCATTTGATTGGATATTTTTTTAATGATTTAAGTCCCTTATTTGTCGCGGAGGTGAGCTGTGTTAGCTTTGTCCACCTTACGTTTTGATAGTGTTTGTGATACTATTCTGATTGTTACTCTATGTTGCTGCAGATTGTTGCACTAGTGGTTCATATAGCACCAAAACTCATCCATCATCTGCCAATGCAACTGCGTTGAAGAGCATCAGACTTGCGGTGATATTGTGTTCCTTACACCAAGTTTTCTCGCTGAAGTTTCTGTTCACAAGTGAAAATCAGATAGTGGCTGTTGTTTATTTTGTTATAACTCTCAGTATATGAATTATCATCTCATGATAAAAAGCTTCTTGTTATTGATTGTTTTACGTCCCGTCAAGAATTTTCACCCATATTGAGACGTCACCATTGTAGATGAAGTACCAAAAATTTAGACGCTATGCTTAGTGGTCATGGCCTTACAGTGAGAGTTCTTTCATGTGGCAACACCTGCCATGACAGGGACCTCAGTTTTTAAAGTCATATCAAAAAGCCCCATGATTCTCACTTTTTAAATGCCAAGCAGCAATTACTACCAATGTTAACGTCTTAGGTTTGACGCTGCCATTGCACAAGTGGGGCTCGAACGCCCGACCTCCCAGTTACGAAGCGAACACTCTACCGCTGAGCTACCGTGACCAGAACAAGATAACTAACTCATTATAATGAGATAGTTAACGTGGTATAATGAGTAAATTGTAAAAGATTAATCTTAGGGGTACTCTGCAGTTGCATTGACGGAGATGGCTGAGAATTGTGATACACCCCTCCCCCTTGCATTTAAAAAAAGAATCCTCCAGCATACTTTGTAATGACCACAGAGTGCAAAAGATTAATCCTCCCGCATACTTTGTAATGACCACAGAGTGCAAAAAATTAATCCTCCTGCATACTTTGTAATGACCACAGAGTGCAAAATATTAGAGAAAGTAGTCAGGTTGCTCTTTTATTGAAAAAGTCTTGAAGAGCTGACCATTGAAGGGGTGGAGTCACAAAGTGCAACAATCAGGGCTGTAGAAAAGTCATTCATGTGACTGAGTTTAAATTATGCTACATACTAGTATGTGGAATCTGAAAAGATGTTATTTATTCAAGAAAAAATCCTTTGAATTGGGGCATTTTTCTTGTCATGTTGCCAGCATTGCAATCCATTGGAGCTCAGCTCCTATTTTACTCCGTTTTCAGCCTGTATAAACATGTCTTAATGGCTAATTGTTATGTACAGTAAAACATGGTTACAGCAAACATGCTTATAATGAATTCACAGTTACAGCGAATTGATTTTCATTCCTAATTTAAAACATATTATGAACTTATCGGATATAACGAATAAAAATTGTTTGTCCCCAGCACTTGTCTAAATTGTGTTTTACTGTAGAACAGCATTAGCCTATCAGTCTTTTTTAAGAGATTGACTGTATTTTCAGGATTTTATCAGTATGTTGTCTATTTTTCTTCCGACTCAATTTTATTTTTCTCCAAAGTATATTGATGCTAATCTGTGATGGAATCATACTTAAGGCAGTGTAATGCTATATAAGAGAACTTCCGATTGTAATCCAGGTTTACATGTAAGTTGTACAGCATTTGCCACTTTGCAACTCAATTCATTGCATTTTTGATGCCAAACATTTGTTATATTTTGTAGTTATGCTCAGTCCCATTTCCCATTATTTTCTCCTTTTATAGAAGTGCTTCATGTATAATATTTTCCTGGATATGATATAAATTGTTACTTACATAACTGACTGTTACTAGTATGTATACCGACATTGTAATTTTTAATGCCCCCGCCATGTCCTTAGTCTTAAATTGTTGCTCCTCTCCATTTACCAGTCCTTTTCATTAGTCCATCATAGTTTTAGTCTTTTGAATTACTTTCAGAAGAACTATAATAGTCCATGGACAATGAAATTTCACAGATTCATGCAGCACGTGGGCCTTTTACTTCTCGTTATGCTTGCAGATGTTGAGCTGATTTTTTAATGTGTAGTTGCATACTGAAGAAGTGCAGGTCTTCTTCATTTCCCTAGACTTCATAGTTTTCTTTTGAGAAATAAAAAGGAGATAGGTCTGCTGCTCTTGCAGATGCATAGATATACCATATGAGTGGAATTTTTAGCGAGACACAAATTTAACGATTTGTCCATGAATTATGGGTATATATATTTAGCGAGAGCTAATTCTAACGACTTTATAATTCCAAGAAAAATAACTATTACCTCCGGTATGGAGTGAATATTAGCGATATTCAATTTTAGCAATCTCAACACCCTCGCTAATAATGCCAAAATTTAAATCCCCACTAAGAATTCTGCTTATACGGTACCTGGTATTTAGCTGATTTTTTGCTATGTTTTGTATAGTGAATTCAAATGACTTATTCTCAGCAGGATTAAAGTCCATGAACTTTACAAATTTCTGACAAGCAAAATGTTGGTCTGATTAACAATGTAAATCGAGTTCCAGATCAAACTCATTTTTTATTCCAGTTGACATTGTACTCTATTGGCTGTACACATTTTTATTTGGTTACTGGCAGGGGCATTGGTGTTGTATTTACACATCTAGTTTTATTTGAAATAGCAGAAATGTTGTTGGGCTGGAAGTTGCTGTCAATGGAAATGGTGATTTTAGGATCCATAGAGGCAAAAGCACAGTATATACCTTTCAAAACATGCACACTTCTTAATCCAAATTATTACCTTTTTAAATTAAATTTCTGGGATGTGTATGTCGAAAAGAAAAGAATTCAGTAATGTTGACCATTAGATACAGATATTTTGTACTTTGATGTTAAAAAAAGCTCCAGGGCATTGTACTTCTCTGACGTCTCTCCATACCATAACTTACAATCAACTAATGAAGAGCAATAAACCCAGTTTAGCACAATGAGGTGGAGAATCCCTTTTGACTTACCAAATCAAAGCTTGACCTTATTTACATTGTACATGGTATACAAAAACACTATTCTAACTTTTTTCATTAGCCCAATTGAACTGAAAGCTCATATGAAATTTTCAATCAAAATTGGTCAGTCTTGATGTCTTTCTATAACCAACATTTTTTCGCATTTTGAACATCTTGTTAAGAACTTTGGACATCCTTGGGTAAAGGGATTCTAGATTATTTCCAAGTGAGGGATAGTATTTTCTCGCAGAGGAAAATAAATTCTAGTTTATATTCATGTGAAGGACCATATTTCTCTCAAGGGCAGATAATTAAAAAATAGATTCTTGTTTATTTCCATGTAAAGGACCATATTTTCTCTCAAGAACAGATAATCAGAAAATAGATTCTTGTATATTTCCATGTAAAGGACCATATTTTCTCTCAAGGACAGATAATTAGAATATAGGACAAGTCATGCGGAATCCTCTGAAGACCTACTTGATCAGAACTGACAAAACTTTTGTATAATCGTTCCTATGTAGTGTTGGGTCAAATTTTGGCTAACAGGGGTTGGAATGAGTTGGCAGTAATATACTGTTATAAGCATTCTTATTTAATGCATATTTGAATGTATTCAAATTATTTCTCCTGAGGCAAAATAACCTGTCTATAATGAAGCAGCTTCAGTTGACCGTCAGGGTGATATGGTTGTGTTGCTCAGTGGTTAGAGACTCAGAAAGCATCAGTTTGAGCCCCACTCAAACTTGTGGCTTAAAATAAGTACATAGTGAATAAGTACATAGTTAGTGCTCTTTTTCCCCAAACATTTAGCATTCCGAAATCAGAGTTGCGAATCTTTCATATGAAAGCTTTAGAATGAGGTCATGGTAGGCATTGGCACAATAAAGAGGCCTCGCTGCTGTGGCACCATGCCTAGGTCTAAATTTGTGGCATTTTGCCTACAGCTGAGAGCATCTCTTGATGAGTGAGAAATTCTAGAAGGGACATAAAACAGAAATTGCTGTAAACTCTTTTAGCTTACATTTTTAGATGAGTAGACTGCCATTGACAAAATTTTTAGAAAATTTATATTTCCTGTTGTGTGGTATAAAGTTTTCATATTGCTCTGTGAATTTTGACAAATAATGGCTTCATGCAATGTTTACCAAGAAATGTCATTATTAACAGTATTTGACATTTAGGATATTCACACAAATTGTCTTTTATTATGCATTTAATGTTGAGTTGCGTAAGTTTGAATGATAATTAGTATGATGATTAGTATTTTTGAAAAATCTCCTGACTCATTTTTGTTTGTGGCAAAACCTTAAAGTTCATATCAAGGATGTAGTGATTTAACATCACCATTGATCAATAGCAAAGTATGGGTTTTTTATGGATAGACTACCTTAACAAAGCTTTAATCAGCCATCAGACTATAAAACGCTTGTTGTACAGATTCAAGTTGATTTGAATTATGGCCTTCAGAGAGAGAAGAAGCATAATGTATTGGTCTGAAGATTTCATGCAGGAATTAAAGAATCCCGTACAATTCCCAATACAAACAAATCTACTGAAGGTTTTGTTAATATGTAATCGTAATGAGACAGGGAACAGTGTTGTACTATAGCTGGTCTTTCTCTTTAAAGTGTAGGGCCATTATTAAGAATTCAATGAGAGGTCAAGGTCACTGAAGGAAATTCAGAAAGTTTTTTATATAAAATTTTAGCAACATTTTTAATCCAAATTTTGTAAATTTGATAATGTGTAATATTGAAATACTGATTTAAACTTCTCATGTGTAATTTTATGAAACTATACAACTTTAATATATAAAAACCAGTTCTAAGCTGGGCATATTTCAGATATATCAAGCCTAAATTCTTTATGAATTGAGATGAAAAAAATTGTAGAATTGTCCTAATGATAGATTTCTAACTATGGAGGAATGTAGTGAATGCTTCTAGGAGAAGACAGAGCTGGGGGTAGTGTGTTACAGCAGGTTACTAGTGGGCTGACTATAGTGATGTGAAATGTAGTTACATGTAATACTAGTATTCTGTGGCAGCTGTGGTTTCTACCAGTATGCATCGATAGCAACTTTCAGCAGTATTGTAATATCTGTGATATATCTTGTCTAGAACAAAAACATCTGTTTTCAAAATAGTATAGATAAGTCATATTTTTTTGTGTAATATTTTTTGTACTTTAAAATAAATTATTTTAATAAATTCTTTCCAAAAAAGAAAGTTACTTGTGAATTTTTATATACATATGACATTTGCCAGAGACTTACAGTACAGATCGATGATGTGCACCAGGTAGATATTCCATTTAGAGACTTGCAGACTGATGATGTGCACCAGGTAGATATTCCATTTAGAAACTTACAGATTGATGATGTGCACTAGGTAGATATTCCATTTAGAGACTTACAGATTGATGATGTGCACCAGGTTGATATTCCATTTAGAGACTTACAGATTGATGATGTGCACTAGGTAGATATTCCATTTAGAGACTTACAGATTGATGATGTGCACCAGGTTGATATTCCATTTAGAGACTTATAGATTGATGATGTGCACTAGGTAGATATTCCATTTAGAGGCTTACAGAATGATGATGTGCACTAGGTAGATATTCCATTTAGAGACTTATAGATTGATGATGTGCACTAGGTAGATATTCCATTTAGAGAGGGGTAGAAACATACGAGTGGAATATAAATCAAATCAAATCATGGGAAATTCTTTTTACCACATGTTACCCCCCCCCCCCCCTTTTACCCAGGTTATTCATTTACATTACTGTATTGTTGGGAATTTTGGTCCTGACATTTTGTAAACAAGCTTGTTGTTTGTTTTGCAACATCACAAATGGGGTAGGAAAACATGGGGTAATAATTAAATTGATGTAATGGGTGATATCCATTGGATAAAGGAGTAAACATGTGATGAATATGATATACTTATGTAGTTTGAGAAGAAGAGCTATGGATAGTGGTTGTGTGTGAGAGGGTGGAGTGGTCAGAAATCAAGGCACTCCAGCTTCCTCCTACACTAATGTAAAATGCAAATGTCTATGCATAACAATAACAAGGACCCATTCAGAAAATAGTTCTAGAACTTTAATGAATTATACTGGCATTTAACATTGAAGCTGCATAAAGATTTATTCTATTCAAATCAAGGGACATATCCCCATTTAAAGTGTGATAATTGAAAAGCATGGTGAAAATTATCTTAAAAAATCCTTTCAAGCCTCAGAAAGAGTATCCAGGTTATAACTTTCCAACATACACTTTTTTTTAAAATTGTTTAATTCATTAGTGCATTATGTTCAACAAGTGTGATAAGTATAAAAGAGATTATGCATTTATTTTTTTAAAAAGTCCTCTGTCTTATTTTTTAAAAAAAACCAAACATTTTTCCTACTTTATGTAGGGTTGTATGGGAATGGGGGGGGGATGAAGATGACATACAGTGATCAATCTGATAAATCCTACAGATACTAGGGTAATCGTAGACCTTTGAACACAGAGAGGTGGGGCATTATATAGGATATTATTATTATTATTTATTATTATTATTATGAACACACTAGAGGTGGGATCTAGTATCTGGGAGTAGTAAACATTCCCTGTCAACCGGTCGCATCTGCCGTGAGTCCTGTATCTTAATCAGGTAGACGGAGTGATCCGTGGTCAACACAAAATCAATATGTAGGCCTAACAGCCTGACTGCTTTTGGTCTAGTGACAGTTTGAATTCATTATGAATCCATTCCCTCTTCAGCTATGAATTTGTTTCTATTATACAATTTTCCTAAACAATTGTTTAATGTAGAAATGATTTATGTTTTTACTACATGTAAGCTAATTACATCATATTATTGCATGCTCTTTACATCATGTTATTGCATACTCTCTCTCTCTCTCTCTCTCTCTCTCTCTCTCTCTCTCTCTCTCTCTATATATATATATATATAACCTGTACATGGCTGTACTTTTCATTGGTTTAGGTAAGTGATTATTTCAAAATACTGTACATAACATTAATGAAATTAGATAAACCTGTTTAAATAATTGCAAGATTTGGGGGGGGGGGGGGGGGGGGGCGGATGGCAAAGGTATACAAGTTCCGCCAAAGTCCTAAAAATTCTCTCGCTGCGAAGTTCTAAAAATTATCTTGTTGCAAAGTTCTAAAAATTCTCTCGCTGCGAAATTCTAAAAATTCTCTCGCTGCGGTAGAGAATTTGTAATTTCAATAGAAGATCCATTTAGTAAATGCAATTTAATTTTCCTTTTAAGTATGAACGCATATTTTCTTTCATGTTTAACTTGATATTTGTTCTTAAAAACCATCAAGTGTTTAAACACCCCCCCCCCCCCCCCCCCCCCCCGGAGACTGCTAATTGATAAGATATAATAGGATATCTCCGGGGTAAATGATTGCTTATCTCCCAACTTTATTAATTGATAATTCCCCCCAAAATCCCAAAGTACGTGTTACGTTTTGTGACACAATAGGGTGTATAATATTATGATAATCTCATCTTAAAACAGCTTATTTTTTAACGAAAACACCGCACTCTTATTATTACATTCAATTCATGACAAACAACAACAACAAAACAAACAACGAATAACAACAAAAAGCCGATAATTTTCAGACATTTTCATCTGAAAAGAGTGTTGTACATTTGCCTTCTTGTCAAGTTTGACGCGGTACTGTAATATCATCAAACTCTTATAATGACGCGGTACTGTAATACTATCTAAACGTACAGCTACATTCAAACTCCTTTAATGACGCGGTACTGTAATACTATCTACACGTACAGCTACATTCAAACTCTTTTAAAAGTTGAAAATCTCGGTCGTTTTTAATTATTTATGACGATTACCATGACTATATTTTGACGATGTTTTATAAATAATACGCGCAGTGAGTGACGCTGTACCAAATACAGGAGAAAGAACAAGTTTAGATTTAGTTATTATTTACAACTTGTATATTTATTAAATCCCGTATGTTTGGTCGATATTGGAGTTGTAAGACTCGTGTAAATTCAACGCCACGGATACATGTGAGTCCAATGATCATTTGAACTTGTCTTCAAATTAATTCCTTGTATTCGGGTTCAGAACTTTTTATACAAACAAAACATCAAAACAAAGGTGCGTACCATCTATACTTCTGTGTTTAGTCAACCAGAAGTTATAACGAGTTAGATAGGTTACACAAGGAATAGGCTTTGGTTCCTGCTGACAAAGCTTGTAATCACAGTCATTGTCTTTGTGAAGCTCAGTTGTATTTCAAACAAACTCGGCTTTTAATTAATCGTACTTATACTTCAACTGCCTTTTCAAAAGATGAAATTCTTCAAAATCATGCTTCAGTTTTAAACACATTTAATATCCCAGTCAATGGGACGAATGAATATGAGTTAACGTACCTATGATGGATCCCTAAATTTCATAAAAACCTTTACAAACAACGATACTTTGCTGGATCCAGTAAATGTTCTACTAAGCCCCTATCTTTGCCCCTCACGAAAATATTAAATGCTCTGAGGGAGAAACTTCAGACGTATTCAATTAAATATACCTTTAAAAAAAAACACATTATAGACAGTTGCCTCTCCAATAAATCTAGTAAATATCTTGTGATCAGTTACCAAAAAATTACCTTGTTAAACACCACTATGATTCTGAGCACGGAAACACAGGCACTTGTTTCTGTAAATGACTTATGACCTTTGTATACTAATAACAACACGTGTTGTTATTAGTATACAGAGGCCATAAGTCATTTACAGAAACAAGTGCCTGTGCACGGAAATATTAAAAAGATGCCGAAGTTCCTCATCGACAATATCTTTGTTGATCAAATCTTCCGACAGTCTGTTGGAATTCCCATAGGCACATATTATGTTCCTTTGTTAGCTGACCTGTTTTAATATTCTTACGAGGCAGAATTTATTCAAAAGTTTCTACATTAGAAGAAAAAATATATTGTCGTCTTCAACTCGATTTGTAGATGTGTCAACGACATTTTATCTGTTAATGATTATCATTTTCATTCACATGTCAATTCGATATATCCCAATGAACTTAAAATAAAAGACACCACAGAGTCTTCCGCAGCTGCTCCATAATTAGATATTTTACTGAACGTTGATGTTAACGACAAACTAACAACTCATCTTTATGACCTCAGCTTCTCCATCGTCAACTTCCCATATTCATGTAGCAATATTCCAATATCACCTGCATGTGGTGTTTATATCTCTCAGCTGATTCGATACACAAGAGCTTGTTCTACGTATGATCAGTTTTTAAATCAAGGCAGGCTACTGACAAACAATTTGATGTCACAGGGGTTTCAACAATCTCGTTTAAAGTCAGTATTTCGCAAGTTCTATGGTCGTTATAATGATTTAGTTTGCCAGTATAACCTATGATTGGGTCAAATGCTGTCTGACGTGTTTCATAGCGATTGTTAGGCAGTTCTTGGCACACTGAATTTGACTACGGATTATTTCATTTACCTGATCAAGATACAGGGCTCACGGTGGGTGTTACAAGTCGACAGTGGATGCTTACTCTTCCTAGGCACCTGACCCCACCTCTGGCATATCTAATCTGGTATCGTGTTTGCCCAATCTCGGTTAAGATTCGACTCGGCTGAATATTTAGACGGCAAAGGCGCCAATCCAAATATCCAACTCAGCCGAGATTACGTGTTTGCCCAACAACTCTATTTTTTAGAATCCTGTTGGGAGTCATGAGATTGATAACTGTTCGTTATATAGATCTTCGCCTTCCACGGCAAGTACAGTCCTAACGATGGATTGATTGCTTTATTGGTTTTCCTCGAAAACAATTCATCTAACTAACCCTTCTTAATTTTTTTTTGGTTGCAGTTCTCATCTTTTATATCCCCCAAATAAGTACCCATTTTAACTGTTTTATTCACACGTAGTTCATTGTGTAAATGTGACATGGAAACTTCGGTCTTTCGGCTTTCTACCGTACTACATTTATCTATTGCAATATACACTCCTTCAGCTCAAGGTTACTCATTTTACCATTAGCAGGAAAAGATGGCGGCCTCCATGAATATCACGCTGAACAGTCTTTTCCGTAACTTGTGTGACAAAACCTTGTCTTATGAGGATCTGATTCTCCAATTAAGAAGAGTAAATGACACACAGATTCGCAATGTAGGTTTTCAACGCTGTAATTACTTATTTTTAACGTGCTTATGGTGTCCGTCCAAGGATGGCTTGAACAAGTTTCATAGTTAGAGAACACTTCCCAGGTACAGCGAGATATTTTCGCTAAAACGCGATTATCCCTCCCTAGCGAGAGTAAATATATTCCGTACAACCGAGAAAAACACTGTTGAGTACATCTCTTCGTGTTTCACGTGAAAGAAGCGAAAGGGCTAAAGTGTCTGCATGATACTTCTGCAAATATATTAATCAAAACAAAAACGCTCACAATGTGTATTGGATTTCAGACTGCTTCCCTCTTGCACAGCAACTTTGATATGCAATTTCTTGACTGTGTTGTCAATTCCATAGAAACAATTTGTGTCGTGTTGAGTATGTGTCGCACTTATTTAGCGTTGCCCGGGATTTGCCATTATTTTCAATAAAGATGCCTAAAACACCTGTTTATGGTAATGTTTACTCTCTTGCTAAAGAGGGATAATTGCGTTTTAGCGAGAATATCTCGCTTTAGGGGAAGTGTTCCCAACCTGTTGAAGTATTTTCGACCACAGGGGCTTGTCACGAATTGACCCCCTCTATTCTATATTTACACAAGCGAGGAATCCGGAATCCAAAAAAATTGCTACTTCAAATTTTCATTTTTCTCCATTTTATATTTGAAGGACATGCCTAGTCTTGATCGATCGAGGAAAGATCATAGTATGTAAAAATACCTAATATTTGTTTGAACCGGCAATAAATATGCAATGCATTTTCAGTCGTTTTGAACCACAGGAACTTTTCCTCAATCACTTAAAATAGAAGACGCGTTCTCATTGGTCAATTCAATTTGCTCTTATGCTACACTATCAGGTCATAATGTTTTGATCGCGGGTGTTGCAGGCACAGGGAATTTTTTTAGCAGTAGACAATCTTAAAAAATGTTCTCTCCTCTCAAACGTGTGAGAAAAACTAAATACATGGTCTATGTATGGGATATGATACTCAGGTGACCAAAAGGCCTTTGAGCTCGGGTTTGATGGACAATTGAATTGACGAATAAGAACATGTTTTCTATTTTGGGTAATTGAGAAAAAGCTCCTATGGTTCGAAAACAACAGAGAATGCATTGCTTCTTCATATTTATTGCCGGTGCAAACAGATATTATGTATTTTTACAAACTCTGATCTTTCCTCGATCGATCAAGCCCGGGATAGTAAGATTTAACGTCCATGAAATATTAAAATGAGACGAATGAAAATTTGAGTTACCGATTTTTGGGATTCCGGATTCCTCCCTTGTGTAAATATAGAATAGACAATGGAATATTTTAATAAGACAAAAATTTCGTGATTTGCCCCTGTGGCTTGGCTGAATATTTGGACGGACACCTTCACCGAAAGCGTCGGTCCAAATATTCGGCCAAGCCGAATCTCATCCGAGTTGTCAATTTTATCAGTAAAGGAAAAAAGTAAAATAAAAGCGAGAAACAGACATGGCCCCTACTGGTCAGTAAGCTTCATGTCTGTTCTCGCTGTTCTTCACTTTACTGATAAAATTGTCGGCTTAGCTTAGTGTCCAACTATATACCTTCTGCAGCTTGTCAGTTAGTCTGAAAGATCTGACGTTTTCCTGGCTTTTTTCTGATTTTGATATTTACAGTGCCAGGAAAACGGCAGAACCGGCGCCATTACGTAAACTGGAAATTATGAGTTTAACATTAAATTCAGCTCACAAGTATTTTTAAAAAATCCGCCCAAGAATGCCTTTTTCCTGGCATGGTAAATATCAAAATCAGAAAAACATCAGCTATTTCGGACTACTCGTCAGTATCAGATACTAATGTTGACAATTCCATCGTTAGGGTGAGGGCAACAAAGGCAGTGGTGGATCAAAATAAATTTCAAAAGAATGGGGGGGGGGGGGGGGGGGAGGTGTTCCGAGATGGTACCTGTAGAAAGGTTGGGAACACTTCCCCTATAGTGAGATCTCGCAAAAATAAATTATCCTTATTAAACGAGAGTAAATACATCGTAAAAGTACATCTATTGTGTTTCACATGTAAAAGAAGAAAAAGTGCTAAGATGTCTGATACTACTGCAAATATATAAACCAAAACAAAAGTACTCGCAATGTGCATTGGATTTGAGCCTTCTCTCTTGTGCAGCAATATATTGATATGAAATTTCTTGGCTGTGTTATCAATTTTATAGAGGCAATTCACACTACACTGAGGTATGTCACAATTATTCAACAACAAAACACCAGTTCATGATAATGTGTATTTGCTTGCTAAAGAGGAGGGATAATCGTATTTTAGCAAGGTCACACTGTTTCCAACCCATAAGAATCTCTCCATAGAGTCCAAAGGATACTGAAATTACCAAATAAATGATTGAAATTACTATTAATGGGCCAAAATTACCTCAGGTCATGTTCTTCTATATGTCCTCTAGACATATATAAATATATTCATTATATATATAATTACAGTGGAGCCTCGTTAATCCGGACACTTTGGTTCCCAGCAAAATCGTCTGGATAAATGAAGCGTCCGGATAATTGAATCGCATATTTTCTATCTTTACATAAGTAACCAATATATGTCTACTTTATTGATGCATAGTCAATTAAACACATTCTATCATTGGATTTGACCATTTGCATTAGTAAATAAATTATGATAATGTTAACATTTACATGTATTTCAAAGCACTAAAATCTAATGTACGGTGTTCAGTGTATTTGCCCGTGCTTACATTGTGCATATGAGCCCAACAAATAAATATACAAAACTGTGTACCGTATGCACTAAAACAAATAATGAAGCACTTTATGTAACTATAAGTAAATAAATCATTACATTAGTAACTAATATAATCATTCACACTTCAAACATTTCATCACACTTTTACTTCTTAAAGAGGCCGGTAATTTCCATATGTCATGATTCACGGGTTTGGTGGTCTGTTAAAACAATCTTCATCGTCCAAAGTTGATATAAGAATTTCATGATTATCATGTCAGTTAACAACATTCTTTAACCAAAATTCAATCTGCCAGAGTTTATATTTCTTACTCTATAATTATCCAAGCCAATATCGGGAGAACAAAATCATTTACGCTCGTAATATCAAGGCCTACTACTGCTTTGATCTAGCCACGCGCACCTATTATTTTCATGATGCGATAATAACAGAACAAACTCGGGTGAAACTAACATTACGGGTACATACAAAATTTAATTGTTATTTTCCTTAAAATGGCAATTTTCTCACTTCTACCCAGAGTTTAAAAATTCGAAAGCAATAAAGCTCTACAACATCGTAACAAGAATTAATCGTACACAGGTACATTCTACATGCGTGACATTCTAAACGTTTAAAACTTACTACGTATACATGTGCATTAACATACATGTATATTTCACGCCAATCAACAGTATAAAATCCAGAATCTAGAAGTATAATCTACACTATTTAGATTTACATAAGCCGATAATCAATTTACGAATCAATACAACTGATATGTGTAGCAGTTAAAAAAATTATCATTACAGCATGATGTTTAATTTATTAATACTATTAGGCTATTGATCAAGACTATAAAATAATATGCTACAGATTTATTTACAAAATTCAACACTACACACAATAAAAATCTTATGTGCGAAAATTGGCAATACCATGTCTCGATTGGCACGTGCTATCTAATTGACATATCATCACACACCACCTAATTATAGGTAGGTGTTGACAGGGTACAGGCAATCGCTTCAATTAGACAGTTTGGCTTGTTTTCTTTATAATTTGCGCCTTGCTGAAATTGTCCAACACAGACCTTCCCTAAACAAAATTACCGTCCGGATTAACGGTACAATTTTCAATGCATTATAACGTTTTGTAGTAAAAAGTGACCGTCTGGATCCGGAACGCGAATTTCCGGATTAATGATGCAAAATAATGTATAAAAATTCCGTTCCCTAGAAAAATCGTCCGGAAGGTGAAGCGTCCAGATTAATGGCGTCCGGATTACCAAGGCTCCACTGTATATTAAATGTTATAGATAGCTAAATAGACACATATAAAATTTCATGATTGAAGGAGTTGTGGTCAAAAAAGTATCTTGTACTGGTGGTAAACTGTAAATACCAAGTACTAGTGATTATTGAATATACATATCTTATACCTTATGTTATCTTATTAATAAATATATTCATTATATATATAAATATACAATGTTATAGATAGCTAAATAGCATATGGTAGCCACAAGTGTAAATTTGAAATAGTGAGGAGATGAGGCTAGAGGAAAAACACAAATGGCTGGATCTGCTGAATCTGGTCTATAACAGACACAAAATGGACACAGAACAGAGTCGGACATAAAACAGACATAGAACAGACACAAAACAGACAGAGAACAGACACAGGACAGACATAGAACAGACACAAAACAGACATAGTACAGAGAACAGACACAAAACAGAGAACAGACACAAAACAGACATAGAACAGACACAGGACAGACATAGAACAGACACAAAACAGACACAGGACACACATAGAACAGACACAAAACAGAGAACAGACACAAAACAGACATAGAACAGACACAAAACAGACATAGAACAGAGACAAAACAGACATAGAACAGACACAGAACAGACATAGGACAGACATAGAACAGACATAAAACAGACACAGGACAGACATAGAACAGACACAGGACAGACATAGAACAGACACAAAACAGACATAGAACAGACACAGGACAGACAGAGAACAGACACAGGACAGACATAGAACGGACAGAGAACAGACATAGAACAGACACAGGATAGACATAGAACGGACAGAGAACAGACAGAGAACAGACACAGGACAGACATAGAACAGACATAAAACAGACATAGAACAGACACAGGACAGACAGAGAACAGACACAGGACAGACAGAGAACAGACACAAAACAGACACAGGACAGACATAGAACAGACACAAAACAGACATAGAACAGACACAAAACAGACACAAAACAGACATAGAACAGACACAAAACAGACATAGAACAGACACAAAACAGACATAGAACAGACACAAAACAGACATAAAACAGACATAGAACAGACACAAAACAGACATAGAACAGACATAGAACAGACACAAAACAGAGACACAACAGACAGAAAACAGACACAGCAGAGGTACATGTATGGTCTGCTTTTTGCATCCTGTAAGGTGTTTTATCTGGTTGGGACTGTGCTTGTAACAAATAAAAACTTTACAGATCTAATTGAGGCAGATTATGTTGTGGGACTTTCGGAGAATTTACTTTTGCAATCTTAATGATAATTATTGTTTTTGGTTTTTTTTTTCAGAAGTCAAACTTTCAGGATACAATTGGACAGATGCACACATTTCTCCATACTGCCAGTGATAGGTAACTTTTCACGAGCTAGCCTTTAAAATATATATATAACCTTCATGAACATTGTTAACCTTCATAAACATTTAACCTTTATAAACATTATTGTTAACCTTTATAAACATTATTGTTATAACCTTTATAAACATTATTGTTATAAATTTTATAAACATTGTTTAACCACTTTAAACATTATTAATCGGCCTTTGTTATTGGTTTAAAAGATAAGAAATTTAAGGTGAAATTCGGTACTAGAATTAAGCTTAATACTATCATTACAAGCTCATGTCCTAAGGTAAATTCTATGAGTTTCAATATCTAATTGAGATATTGTTTTTTATTCACTTTGTTAATTTAGATAATGATTAAAGAGAAATTGTGATTTTTCCTTATTTTTAAATTCGCCCGTTGACAACAAGGCCAAAAATAAAATGGGGTGTGAATATTTCTCCGTATACAGTAGTGATGTGATGGACTAGTACATACAGATTTATACAGTAGTGATGTGATGAACTAGTACATACAGATTTATACAGTAGTGATGTGATGAACTAGTACATACAGATTTATACAGTAGTGATGTGATGGACTAGTACAGATTTATACAGTAGTGATGTGATGAACAAGTACATACAGATTTATACAGTAGTGATGTGATGGACTAGTACAGATTTATACAGTAGTGATGTGATGAACTAGTACATACAGATTTATACAGTAGTGATGTGATGAACTAGTACATACAGATTTATACAGTAGTGATGTGTTGGACTAGTACATACAGATTTATACAGTAGTGATGTGATGGACTAGTACATACAGATTTATACAGTAGTGATGTGATGAACTAGTACATACAGATTTATACAGTAGTGATGTGATGGACTAGTACAGATTTATACAGTAGTGATGTGATGAACTAGTACATACAGATTTATACAGTAGTGATGTGATGAACTAGTGCATACAGATTTATACAGTAGTGATGTGATGAACTAGTACATACAGATTTATACAGTAGTGATGTGATGAACTAGTACATACAGATTTATACAGTAGTGATGTGATGAACTAGTACATACAGATTTATACAGTAGTGATGTGATGGACTAGTACATACAGATTTATACAGTAGTGATGTGATGGACTAGTACATACAGATTTATACAGTAGTGATGTGATGAACTAGTACATACAGATTTATACAGTAGTGATGTGATGGACTAGTACATACAGATATTTACTTTTACAGGGTGCGAGGTTTGCTGCTTTTATCCTGTCTTATCAGTCGTTGTGACACACAAGATTTAAACCAGCACATGGCTACCTGGCTGAAAGTTATCACTCAGATACTGCAGGTAATTTCTTTTTCTGTAGTATGATCACTCAGATACTGCAGGTAATTTCTTTTTCTGTAGTATGATTTTGTTTTTGATTCTTGAAGCAGATTTAAATGACCCAGAAAGACGAGTGAACACTTTTTGATCAGAGTGTTATGTCAGTCTGAGTCAAAGGCACTCTTCTTGTAGGTTACCTTAGGCAAAGATATCTCATAATGTTTAGTTCACCTGATCAAAGCATGTCTGTTGTCTGTCAGAGTCATCATTGTAAACTGTTCGACTTTTTCTCAAGAACCACTGGGTCAATTTCAACATAACTTGCTACAAAGCATTGTTAGGCTGAACAGATTCCAGTTTGTCTAAAGAATGGTTATTCTCAATCCCAAGAGGGATAATTAAGGAATATAATGAAAATATGGAGTGATGTTTAAGAATGATCGAGAATACTGCTTCCAAAAATATAAACAAAATATTTCAAGAAAACAGAAATTGTACTTTGGATATCGTGTGTTTTTGAATTAAGGAATGAAAGTAATTTTTACTCGTTTTATACAATATAAAGTAATTTTTACTCGTTTTATACGATATAAAGTAATTTTTACTCATTTTATACGATATAAAGTAAGTTTTACTCGTTTTATACGATATAAAGTAAGTTTTACTCGTTTTATACGATATAACGTAAGTTTTACTCGTTTTATACGATATAACGTAAGTTTTACTCGTTTTATACGATATAAAGTAATTTTTACTCGTTTTATACGATATAAAGTAAGTTGGGGAGTCTACGTATTATAAACCAAGAGACAGTTTATAAAAAAGTGTAAACTGTTCCAACTTTCTTTATATCTTATAGAATGAGTAAAACTTTCTTTATATCGTATAAAACAGTAAAACTTACTTTCATAACTTATAATTTTAGATAAATTCAGAAAAACAGATTTGTTGTAATATATAAATTGTTGACACGGAAATGATGCTAATGCAGCCAAGGGTTGTAGAGAAGTGGAGCGGATTGTAAACCGTTGGCTAGGGAAGATGTATAACTATAAGAAATAAACTTCACAGCATCATTAGTGCTTCATGAAGTATACGGCCATGAAGTGTTGCAATTCATACTCTCAAGTATTTTCAAAAATGAAAATTTCATCAATAACTGTTGTGATTTGTTGATTTCATCAATAACTGTTGTGATTTGTTTATTTGATCAATAACTGTTGTTATTTGTAGTCCCGGGAGCCTGCTGTTGTTCTGAAGCTGACCTGCCATGTCTGTTGTCAGCTCATTAAAGTGTCCACTAGTCTCCTAACAACGAGGAAATCCATGCAGAACTTTGTTCCTCAGCTGATTCCTCTGGTTTTGGTAGCCTCTTCCGAGGTATACATGTTTAAAATAGAATTTGTCATTCCTCTGGTTTTGGTAGCCTCTTCCGAGGTATACATGTTTAAAATAGAATTTGTCATTCCTCTGGTTTTGGTAGCCTCCTCTGAGGTATACATGTGTCTTAAGTTGTTGAATGGATATATTTTGAACGTATCACTTTATTTTGTAATGTAGACTGACTTACTGTGTTACAATGTGATTTGTGATGTATTGCCTTTTTTAGTATTTCTGATTTCATTATAACATAATAAGGTATTAGATGATAATCTTCAGTTACTTTTTGTCTTTTTAGCTCGTATGAGCCAAAGGCTCAATTGAGCTTTATTGATACAAATTTTTCTGTTGTCTGTTGATGTGATCGAGACCTTGGTTAACTTTTCACATTTTTCTGTTGTCTGTTGACGTGTCAATGTAATTAAAATCAAATTCTAAGATTTGCTCACAATTGCTACAATAGGATCTAACATAACCCCATAGGGGGTCACATCTGCATGACCTTTCGCTTGGAATATTCATGAGAACTATCATTCAGTCAGATTGGGCCATACAGACAATGATGGCTATTTAGGTAGTTCCCGGCAATTTGTTAACAAGTTGCAGTAATCTCTCTTCCACGAAGTTTATTCTACACTATAAAATTGTGTATTCTCACATAAGGAATTTTAAACTTTCGCAATAATGCCTAATCTATTCCGTTTATACAAACAACAAAACATATGATGTAAAATACACCCAAATCAAATTAATTGTGAATTGCGATTTATGTATGAATAGCGATGGGATATTTGAATAGTTTTCAAGATGGTTTACTTAATTGACGTGAGGAATAACGCCAGTCGTTGTAAATTGTGCATTGTGACATCACATCTAGTGCGATGTGTTTTCTTTCAAACCAAAGAATTGCAGCCATTTTCCTTGAATTGTGAACACCGATAAGCAACGCGCTGATTGGCTAACATAAAGTTCACATGAACATGCCTCATAGTCGTGTGTCAGATCTTCTAAGAAGTCTTGATTTTAATTTGATTGTTGACATGGTCGAGACTCATATTTTCTGTTGTTTATTGACGTGGTTGAGACCTTGGTTAAATTTTCACATTTTCATTCCTAAAAAAGCATAGGGCCAATTTTATCCAAACTTTTTACAAAATATCCGGGTGCTGCATGAAGAAAAGCCATGTTTGCTTAGCTGAAGTCATGATCTGTTCTAAAGGGAGATAATTAAGAAATAGTTAGGAGTATGTAAAAGTTTCAAAAGATCAAGAGAACAAGAGTAAATCTACATATTTATGTAGGAGAAAAAATTGGGACTGTGAGATTACTTTGAAGAGATCAAGAACCTCGAGAGATTAAAATTTGTGACATTTAGACTCCCTTATATTTATTTTAGAATTGTTTTGCTTTTGTTTTTGACAACGAACAACTAAACTATAAATTGAATTGTGATAAGGGAAATGGAAGCATCTAATAAGATTTAGAAACGTGTGCTCCATGAGTTAGGGGTTCTAATTTGATCAGGCCTCAGAGTTTAGATATGTAATTCATGTAATGGAAATCTTTCAATTTTACATTGAGCTGGGGGTCAGGTAGAAATCTTAGTTTTGCAATGTGCCATTGGGATATCTTACTTTCTGCACTGCGGTGGGATCAGGTGAAAATCATGCGTTTGCACTGTGTTGAACTGAGTCGTAATACCAGGCTGGACATGTTTGAAGTGTGCCTCACATGTAACAGGAAATCACTTTACCTCACAGATTTCATGCCTGTACTTTCACCAAGCAAATTCATCACTGTGTAGTACTGTATACTGAGATTTGAGGGAAGGTTGGGGATACATGTCGTAAAAACATCTCTTGTTTAGTATAGAGTGTACAGCATGAACCTTGGATTACCAATAGGGGTTTGAACTTCAAGGCGAGCTTACTGTCGATCTCGATCTCACAATATTAAAGGAACATATGGTGAAAAAGCGAAACTTAAGACTAAATGTGAGCTTTTCTCAAGTTTTATGTTCCCAGTAAGTGTTGGAATGGGTTTAAAGTTTTATGTGGAGAGCTACAACTGCTCAGGTGAGTGATGTGGCTCATGGGCCTCTTATGATAACGACTCCATACAAACTTGCATCTGCTCTTACAAAATCTCCAATTTGTAAATTATTTATAATTTTTGGTAGTTTTTATATAAACAGCTGTTACAGATGTGGTTTCATTTTCAGTGGAAGAGACAGTCCATTGCCGTTCTGAACGCCTGCATCACCCACTATAGTACCGTCTGTGGACCATTCAAGGTATGTCTCGCTCTTTTATTAATAGGAATTTCATATGATGTAGGACTATTATCCCAGTACTTAAACGCATTATTCATAGATATTTTGTGAGTAACAACACGCTGACCAGCCGTGTTAACTAATATGATCACTCCAAATTAACTAATATGATCACTCCAAATTAACTAATATGATCACTCCAAATTAACTAATTTGATCACTCCAAATTATCGATAAATTGTGGTGTTGTCAGTTTTTGTACAGTAAATCTTTTCTAAACCTACCAAAGTGAGTTTTTCTTATCAGAATTTGTTAGTCATCTGTTGTTGTAGTTACCTTTTCAAGTTTTCCACTTCTTCTCCAGAATCACTCAGCCAATTTCAATGAAACTTTACATAAAATATCCTTGGGTAAAGAAGATTCAAGCTTCAGAAATAGAACCATGTTCCTTTCCAATGGGAGATAATGGTGCAAAATACGAAGGGTTCATGAAATTAAAACTTTGATGAAAGCTTTGAATCCTTGTATCTTTGTAGCCTAGATACAGATTTCTTCAGATTAGGAACATTAGGACCAGGGTGAGGCAGCAGTAGAGATTTAAAGTTTTACATAAAAATACAATTCAACCTCGTTATCTTGAACTAGATGGGACCAAGAAAAAACGTTGAGATATCCAAGAATTCGAGATATCAAGGATAAAATACTTAAAGAATAAGTGGTTGGGACTTTGAATCGCTTTGACATATCCATGGTATTCGAGATATCCGTGTTTGAGATACTGAAGTTCAACTGTAGATTTAAAAAAATCTAAAATCTCAGGAACTGCAAGTTAAAGGTACAATGTATCAAACTGATGCATGCAAGCATCCACTTTGACTTCGTGAGCTGTAACCTTTTCTACTGACATGTTTTCTGTTGGTAGTCCCTGTTTTATAAACTGTCGTACTCTGAAATATTACAATAGACATGTTACAGGTCTACAAATATAAAGTCTGTCAAATTTTGTTGTGACCAGATATGGAAAGAAAATGGAAAGTCAGTTATGGTCAAAACGTGGGGAAAAGGTGGCAGGTTTAAAATCTGGATTGGTTACAAAGCTTATTAAGGTGCACACTGTGAATTAAAGTGCTTTTATTGGATACTACTGGAAATGTTTGTAAATCATGCTTGAATGAGCAGAAGTTGGGGGGGGGGGGGGGATTGTCACTGGAACAAAGGAATACACTCTCAATGTTCATTATCTTAATTGTTTTAATATAATTATGTAAACAAACCACCTATAGACAATCACTAATCGATTCTAAAAAAAATTATTGCGCGTGTGTAATACTTAATGGTGACATATAAACATCTGTGGGCCATAGGGTAGAAAGTTTTATTTCATCATATTTTGATAAAGTGGATGGTTGACCAGACAGCAGTATATAAAGGATTTTGGAAGCTTATTGTATCATCTGCTAGATGAAGTGTACATGTAATTCATTGTAAACCCCCCTCCCCTTCTGAACAAAGGTTAGGGGACATATACTGGAATCACCTTGTCCATCTGTTTGTCGGCTCGTCCGTTCTTCTCTGCATCAGGCTATCTGTCCACCATACACTTGATTGTCCAGAGGATTAGAACTTTGTGTATATCTTATATGAATTGTAAAGGTGTGCACCTGCAATTTTGATTGAGATTTTTTAACATTGAAGGAAATTATGAGATTTTTTAACATTGAAGGAAATTATGGATATTTCTTTTTCAACTTTATGGACTGTGTCATTTAGTTTTAGATTTTGTAATGATAAGTTCTCTCATAGAGCCTGCCGCATAAGTTAAGGAGAGGATACGATGACTCCATTATACAATGGAATCATTGTGTCCTCTGTCCATCTGTCTGTGAATATGATTACACCCCCGCAAACAAATTTTGGGGGTGGTGGTATATTGGAATCACATTGTCTTTCTGTCCATACACTTAATTTGTCCAGAATACAGATGCATCTTTAACGCCAAAAAACAGATTTAATTAAAACTTTGTGTATATCTTATAAGAAAAATGAAGTTGTGCACCTGCTATTTTGTTTGAGATTTCTTAACATTCGAGAAAACTGTGGATTTTTTTTACCATATTGATAGAGGTGTATGTGTCATGTTGTCATTGTTCATGGTATATTCTGAAAATCATTTATTCTTCATTGATTACAAATTCACTATTTTCCACCATCCAATGTGCTCTGTATTAGTCTTGTATGGGTAGTTCTAGCTTTTATAGGAAAAGAAAAAAACAAACAAAAAACAAAAGAAAGAAATTAAAAGATAAGATCTTTACAGATGAGTTATGAAATCTTGATCGCATCATGCTATATCTGTACAGATGAATTATGAAATCTTGATTGCGTCATATTATATATTCTTTACAGAGTAGAATTGAGAAATGTATCCATCAGGAACTGCAATCTGGCTCCGTAACCAAGGTAACACCTCAAAGATTCCTTCTGACCTTTCTTTCCTGTCAACGTTTATTAAATCATTAGTCTATCAGAATGAATATGACATTTCGGAGCAGTGTGTCGTTACAACTCTGTTGTAGGAGGTTGTTTCCTGTTTTTGTTTGCTTTCCTGTTGCGGCACTAGTGGTAATCAGAAGGTCAAGTATACAGAGGGCTGGAGCTCACAAGTCTCATATTTGCTGAATGACCTTCACAGTCTCACTGACCAGATCTACAATGACCTTCACAGTCTCACTGACCAGATCTACAGAGACTTATCTAACACAGGTCAAGTGCCTTTTTATTCTTCCATTCATATAAAGTTCAGGACTTATGTGGCGTTTCTGACATTTTCTCTTAAAATTATTTTTTCATCTCCTTGATATGAAGAGTTCTGGTGTAATTTCTGAAATAGGTTTAAATTTTACATTGTAGTAATATAACCGTACTTTGTATATCGGCCTGAGTCACAGAGTGGTTAGATCACCTAACTAGTAACACAAGGGTCCTAAGTTCAATATGTCCTTAACATATACAATATTTCTCAATAATGTATAATTTTTCACGAATTTCACGTACAATTCATTTGCATTCTATCTCATTTCTACAAAAAATCTTAGGTTATATTATTATGTCTGTTTTAGAGTTAGCCTATTTTGATAGTTTCTGGTTGTTGCAAGTAAAAATGTAAAGTCAGCTCTTATGTATAAACAGTAAGTTGTATAAATGGACATTACTGTAGCAAAGAAGGAGAGAAAAATCTTTGGAACAATTGTGTATTGAACTTCTGGTGTCTGAAGTTTTATGCTCTGCCATTGTAAGGGGAGAGATGTATAGATATGATGGTGTTTCAGGAGTCTCATAAGTTCACCATGAATTTCACTTTACTTCTCTGTCCTTTTTAGTCTGAAACCGTTTTACTTCAAAAAACATAGATGGACTTTGTGAACAAGAGTAAATTTTCTACGAATGACCTATCTTTGAAATATATTTGTAGTAGCAATATGACCTCGCTCATGAAATTGCTCCATGTGGGTGGACAGTAAAATGATATGAAAATATGCACCTCATCAGAATTTAACAATCTGGGAAAATGTTCATATCTTAGGATTTCCAACAATTTTTAGAAATAACAAGTAATATCAAATTGTACGTATATGTTCCTTTGTCAAAATATAGTAAACTTTGTTTGAAAATAATCGTCATTTTAGGGGGCAAATTTAGCTAGCTAAAATAGTGTATCTTTACATGTATTGTTGTTTGTGACTGCTGATGTAAGCAATGTGACTGTTGTTATGGGTTAGGTTTATCAATGTGACTGTTGTTATGGATTAGGTTTATCAATGTGACTGTTGTTATGGATTAGGTTTATCAATGTGACTGCTGATGTAAGTAATGTGACTGTTGTTATGGATAAGGTTTATCAATGTGACTGTTGTTATGGATTAGGTTTATCAATGTGACTGTTGTTATGGATTAGGTTTATCAATGTGACTGTTGTTATGGATTAGGTTTATCAATGTGACTGTTGTTATGGATAAGGTTTATCAATGTGACTGTTGTTATGGATTAGGTTTATCAATGTGACTGCAGATGTAAGTAATGTGACTGTTGTTATGGATAAGGTTTATCAATGTGACTGTTGTTATGGATTAGGTTTATCAATGTGACTGTTGTTATGGATTAGGTTTATCAATGTGACTGTTGTTATGGATTAGGTTTATCAATGTGACTGTTGTTATGGATAAGGTTTATCAATGTGACTGTTGTTATGGAATAGGTTTATCAATGTGACTGTTGTTATGGATTAGGTTTATCAATGTGACTGTTGTTATGGATTAGGTTTATCAATGTGACTGTTGTTATGGATTAGATTTATCAATGTGACTGTTGTTATGGATTAGGTTTATCAATGTGACTGTTGTTATGGATTAGGTTTATCAATGTGACTGTTGTTATGGATTAGGTTTATCAATGTGACTGCTGATGTAAGTAATGTGACTGTTATGGATTAGGTTTATCAATGTGACTGTTGTTATGGATTAGGTTTATCAATGTGACTGTTGTTATGGATTAGGTTTATCAATGTGACTGTTGTTATGGATTAGGTTTATCAATGTGACTGCTGATGTAAGTAATGTGACTGTTGTTATGGATTAGGTTTATCAATGTGACTGTTGTTATGGATTAGGTTTATCGATGTGACTGCTGATGTAAGTAATGTGACTGTTGTTATGGATAAGGTTTATCAATGTGACTGTTGTTATGGATTAGGTTTATCAATGGCTGACACGGAGATCACGGAATCCTGCCGGGAGTCTGACCTAGTGACACTCTTCACTAATCTCATGCAGTGCCTAAACAAGATGCTCAGGTCAGCAAATTTATTCAAAGAAGCATATTCCCGGTATGAGCCATGCAGTCTCAGACACTAAGGTTTTCTACTCATTTTGAACCCCCCCCCCAATACTAACAGATAAACTAGAACAGAATCACTGTATTTTCCCATAAAGTTTTGTGGATGTGTGTTATAACGTATAGGGGCCTGAAGTACATTCCTGTGACATTTATATGTTATGTACCTGGATATTACATACCTCATTAAGTATTATGTACCTCATTGGATGTTATTGTAGGTACTTCATTAGATATTAGGTACCTCATCAGATATTATGTACCACATCAGATGTTATTGTAGGTACCCCATTAGGTATTATGTACCTCATCGGATGTTATTGTAGGTACCCCATTAGATATTATGTACCTCATCGAATGTTATTGTAGGTACCTCATTAGGTATTATGTACCTCATCGGATGTTATTGTAGGTACCCCATTAGGTATTATGTACCTCATCGGATGTTATTGTAGGTACCCCATTAGATATTATGTACCTCATCGGATGTTATTGTAGGTACCCCATTAGGTATTATGTACCTCATCGGATGTTATGTAGGTACCCCATTAGGTATTATGTACCTCATCGGATGTTATTGTAGGTACCCCATTAGATATTATGTACCTCATCAGATGTTATTGTAGGTACCCCATTAGATATTATGCACCTCATCGGATGTTATTGTAGGTACCCCATTAGGTATTATGTACCTCATCGGATGTTATTGTAGGTACCCCATTAGGTATTATGTACCTCATCGGATGTTATTCAGGGTTCGAAATTAACTTTTTCAAGCACTAGTCTGTATGGACTAGTCACTGTTGATGTTCACTAGTCCGCAAAGCATTTCACTAGTCCGTCCAGTATATCATAAAATGATCTTCATTTTAATCAAACCAAACACATCACAGTTGCAAACAATTCAATTTCTGACACCTACAGAAGAAAAAGAGACCACCATATTTTATTTCGCATTCAAAATCTTCAGAAGCATACAATATTAACCTCCGAGTTAATCCTTTTATAAACGTCTATAAGTGCGTTCGAGATTGATGTTCCTGTTCTTTTGGTGCTCAGATTTTAGAGTCACAGGAGTTCGAAATTTTATCAATAAAGTCGATAAAATTCACTCGATTGACCAAGTCATGAGCTATAGTGTTATGAACTACTGTGTTAGAGTCGCGAATGACGAGAACATGTGCGCACAAACGTGCATGTTCTCAGACCACACTACTTGCAATTCTTACACCTAGAACACGTTCTCGTGATGTGTACTCGGCGTTCGGAATCGGCAGGAATTTGACAATTTGTACACGTTCGAAGAACGGCGGTCTCGAACGCACTCCATGTGTTTGGAAGATCAGGATGTCATAGTCATGCAAACACTTGACCATGCAGGTAATCAACCATAAGTTCAAACATCTAAGAGACTCAGACAAATCTTCCTAAAAATCTTTACCACATTGAAGATTGATTTCCGGATTTTCACTAGTCCGTACGGACTAGTGCTATAGAGAGTTCACTAGTCCGACTCGTTTTTTACTAGTCTCGGACTTACGGACATGAGTTAATTTCGAACCCTGTTATTGTAGGTACCTCATTAGATATTATGTACCTCATCGGATGTTATTAGATGTTATGTAACTTAGTTAGATTTTAGAATCTTGTGGGATATTAGACACCTCATTGCCATGTTAGACACCTCATTAGATGTAACTATAGGTACCTCATTGAATATTGGACACCTCATTGGATATTAAATTCCTCATTGGATGTTAGGTACCTCATTGCCATGTTAAGTACCACAATAGAGTTGCATGATTTGTTTTTTAGACACTGATATAGGAACCTCTTAAGGCCAAAAATACAATTAATTTGGAACCGTACGATCATATTAGTTTCAGGTAAATACTAGATATGAAGTACACAGTACACGGTATGATCTGATGCAGTGTGTTGTATTGCTGGGTCTCTATGATGTCATCAGTACTCAAAATCAAGAACGATGAGTGTGGCACATTCCTTGTGAACCTGCAACCTTGAACTCAATTTTCTTATGTATTTGGAGGCATTCATGTTTTTGTAGAACAGTTCAATTTCATATTCTTGAGCACAGTTCTGCTTATTTACAAAGAATATTCATACTGTTCCTATGGCCTTTAAAAAGATTAGAATTTTAGTGTAAAGTTGTAAATACATGTGTATTAATGTCATAGAAATAACCCTATAACATAATGCATTCTAGTACAATATTTAATTTCTTGAGAATGTACATGTGATGAGTACTGAGATATAGCAGAGGACCAGTGTGAAAAACTAATGGCTTTCTGACTGATAATTTCTAAAATCAAACATACACATGATATTTTACATCTCCCAGATTTACCAGGTGGCTCCCAAAAACAGAGTATAGAAATGGTGGAACTATGTGCTATATGTTTTAGATATAGTGTTGATGATTTCTGTAAATTGTGTTGTATATAATACGTGACTTTATTCATTCGTAGAAAGTCTTTTCCTGCTATGGTCAGAATTCCGGTCGAGAAGATCCTGGAGTTTGTTGATAAAGTTCTCTTTGTGGATGTTGCTAAATTGGTGAGTAACTTCAGCACTATACATACTTCACTTTCACCTGTGATTTGTAGAATGACTAGAATTTTGCCATGCTTGTTCCTTTATCTTCACATAAAAGAAGAGGATAAAAAACTATCATATCATTATTGTTTTTGTATTCCAATTAATAAATATAGGTGCGCTTTAAAACCTACTTTGATATTTTGTGAACTATATTTGACTCTGATTCCTAAGCATTCTATACTACTACTTTAGGGACAATCACAGAGGTGATAAAAAAGCTTGTGTAGCACCCTCTGGTAGATATTGGGCGTGTACTACTTTGTTGACTATCATTCAGACCAGCTGATCAATGTTTACGAATCACGGATTAATTATTCAGATATACATGTACTCATTCTCTGGATAATTTTTAAACAAATTATTTATGCTCATATTCTATTTTGAAAATGTTTTGTTTTGAAGTCTGTGAAATCAGATTATAAGTTTCTTGTCTGTTTGTCTGTCCTTCCATCTGTCTTTTTGTCAGTTTGTCTCTCCATCCATCTGTCTGTCAGTCTATCTTTGTCCATCTGAGTGTCTGTCTGTCCATCTGTTGATTTTTAAAAAAAAAAATGTTTGCCTTATATCCAAACTTAAGTGGACTTTTCTGATCAACATTTATCAGATAAAAATGTCTACTTGACATTAATTTTCCAAGTACACAATTTACATCTTGACCAATTTCAGCTGAAATTGGCACAATATCCTTGATTGAAGAGAAGTTTCGATAATTGTAAACTTTCAAAACATCTAAACAGTAGAAGTGCAAAATATCCAAAATTAGCAGAGGAAATTCGGGCTACCGTAGATCTTATAGAATTTGCCTGTATTTATTAGTCAAGCTTTGCAAACACACAGTAATGCAGCAAATTAAGATAAAATTTGTAATAAATCACAAATACATATGTACAATTTATGTCTGCTTTGATGGCATTTCATAGTCCTTTAATATGAAAGGAGTGTGACCTTGAACTCACCTTGATATAAAAACAAGAACTGCGACACCCAGTTTTCTGTATGTGAAAAGAATGTATTAAACTATACCTACACTCTGTAGATTCCATAGTTGTTTTATTAGGTCAGAGTATTGCAGTCTACCTCATGATACAATATGTATCATGATACAAACGAGAAATATGATGTGTATCACAATATACTTTTTATGACTTGATAACTTATTAATAAGATTTCTCAAAAGTGTGCCAAAAAAAAGCAGGGACCCACAACAGGTCATTCATACTGAACACACTTGGCTTGATTGACAGGCAGCACAACTCTGATCACAGATATTTTTGGGTGTTGGATGAAAATTGAGTCTTTAGTACTAAGTGAATTTGTTAAAAAAAATATTTTCAGAAGTCCCGGAGTTTTGAGGACAGCTTATTATCGGACTATCTTATACTGTTTCACAGAGATGCAGTCAACATTATCGAGGTTTTGTTTGAGAGGTGAGAAGAACTTGTTTACTTAAGCTGATGTAAAACTTTACAAACTCCTGTTGGATGGGGCTTTACGGACAGACTGATTTGTTGCCTATTTTACAGACAGTCTGATTTGTTGCCTATATTTTACAGACAGACTGATTTGTTGCCTATTTTACAGACAGACTAGACTGATTTGTTGCCTATTTTACAGACAGACTGATTTGTTGCCTATTTTACAGACAGTCTGATTTGTTGCCTATTTTACAGACAGATCGACTGATTTGTTGCCTATTTTACAGACAGTCTGATTTGTTGCCTATTTTACAGACAGTCTGATTTGTTGCCTATATTTTACAGACAGACTGATTTGTTGCCTATTTTACAGACAGTCTGATTTGTTGCCTATTTTACAGACAGATCGACTGATTTGTTGCCTATTTTATAGACAGTCTGATTTGTTGCCTATTTTACAGACAGTCTGATTTGTTGCCTATTTTACAGACAGACTGATTTGTTGCCTATTTTACAGACAGTCTGATTTTTTGCCTATTTTACATGTACAGACAGTGATTTGTTCCCTATTTTGGCTGTAAATTTTAATCTATATTAAGTGACAAAAGTGTTCACATGAATGTGTTGTTAGATAATGAAGGTATATAAAACTAATGGTTTCAGTGGTGAAACATGTATATGATTTATGACATCCCACACAGATGCATTTCTTGCCACTCTCATGAAAATCTGTATTTTCAATGCTTATCTGTATTCAGAAAGTATGAGCCACATGCACTGGTGAAAATGAGATTGACACGTGTTAATCTTTGTTTAAGAAATCAGTTTCTTTTTTATCCCATCACAATTAATTTTTTGGAACGGTTCATAATTATGTGGGTGAGTGTGTTTGTAACATTGAGCTTGTATACACTCTATACAGGCCACATTTTTTGCTCGATTGAGATTTCACAGGTAGCTTTGTACTAAAGAAAGGGAGAAACCTCTTGAGTTTTGGGATCGAAAGGTCAAGGTCATTATGGAACTTTGTAGAAAACTCTTGTAGACACTCATTGCGAGGGGATATGGAGCCTTGTGGAGCTCTTGTTGAAAATGCATCAGGTTATGAACTGCAACGCTTCAGACCGGCATACTTTGAAGTTTTCATTAAGTGCTTACATGCTTCATGAAGTACAGCGTGAAGTGCCACAGCCTGATGTATTTTCAAAACGAAATTTATATCTTATATCTACATTCTACTTTGATTTTTATTGGAATTCCCAGCCATCAAAATATATGTACAAAAAAGTCATATACTAATTTGTCAAAATTCATACATGCATTGTTGACACCTGCAGCACATTCAGTAAAGATATCACAGGTAAAAACATTGGAAATGTAAATGCGTCATTAAGATGTAAATCAAGGTTTGATTGTTGCCTGTAGTCCAGAAATGAGTCAAATGACTAATGTCACATGTTGTCCTATGATATATTTACTCAGCAGAGGTACGTAGGGAAAAAAAGATTTGATTGGTTGATATTTTTTATGGGCTCCACAGGCAACATCTTCTGTATGTTGTATATATATTTTGTTTATATTAATAGAGGGAGATAACTCCAATTTTCTCTTTACAAATAATATAAGTGCAAAATGTGCTGCAAATGAAAAGGAAGTTTGTTGTGTCACTTTTTCAGTTCCAGAAAACTGATGTTGCCACACAGCCAGAAAGTGATGACTGTATTAGTCAGAGAGCTGACATTGAGCCACTCAGATTCTCCATTCACTTGCACTAAACCTAACAGGTAATAAACACACTTTCCTTATACAACTAAACGAAATCATTTTTGTGCAACATTGCAGTTTTCTTCCTCCAAATACTGAAGAGTACACTCCACACTAAAGGAAACTACACATATACAAGCTAGTACATTTGTAGACGGTACATCTGTAGCAATTTTTTATTCTCTGAAGATAATCTGGGATACATTGTTTTAGAATGGTTAATATCTATCCTAAGTAAGCAAGCATGAGACTCTGTAAGAGGCTGGGGTCTCCTGAGACTTTCTGTAAGAGGCTGGGGTCTCCTGAGACTATCTGTTAGAGGCTGGTGTCTCCTGTTAAATTACAGAGTGTTTCACATACTGTAGATTTCTTATATTACGCGACTATATATTATCGCGAAATGACTCGTGGACGTCAAATTGCAAGAAAATAAATTTGTGAGTGCTTGGTTGATCAAGTGTTTTTGCATATATTTTAGCAATATAAAAATAAAAGCGAGAAATGTTTTTTCGCGAGTTATGTTTCTCGAGAAATTATGTGAAAATAAATTCCTGGCGTATATTTAGGAATTTACAGTATCTCTTGTTTGTTGCAGAGTGTTTCACATATCTCTTGTCTACTGCAGTGTTTCACATATCTCTTGTTTACTTCAGTGTTTCACATATCTCTTGTTTACTGCAGTGTTTCACATATCTCGTTTTACTGCAGTGTTTCACATATCTCTTGTTTGGTGCAGTGTTTCACATATTTCTTGTTTACTGCAGAGTGTTTCACATATCTCTTGTTTACTGCAGAGTGTTTCACATATCTCTTGTTTGCTACAGTGATTCACATATCTCTTGTTTGCTACTGTGTTTCACATATCTCTTGTTTACTACAGAGTGATTCACATGTTTCCTGTCTGACATCTGTTTTGTCTATGGTTATATTTCAATGAATTCTGTTTCCATTAAACAGAATGCTGAGAGAGGCAGTGTACAGAGCCATAGAAGCCATGATGAAATCCACTAGATGTTTTCTGGAAACTCTGAGGGAAGAAGACAGCTTAGTTCAGGAAGTACTGACTGATTGTAAACCACTAGAAAACACTCTGAAGGCAAGTTACTTACAGGACAATTCTCAGTCACATACAGAACTGTTGATAGTCACATACAGAACTGTTGACAGTCACATATAGAACTGTTGACAATCACACACAGAACTGTTGACAAGCACATACAGAACTGTTGACAATCACATACAGAACTGTTGACAATCACATACAGAACTGTTGACAATCACATGCAGAACTGTTGATGAGCACACACAGAACTGTTGACAGTCACATACAGAATTGTTGACAATCACACAGAGAACTCTTGACAATCACACACAGAACTGTTGACAGTCACATACAGAACTGTTGACAATCACATTCAGAACTGTTGACAATCACATGCAGAACTGTTGACAATCACACACAGAACTGTTGACAATCACATACAGAACTGTTGACACACTTCTCAGTCACATACAGAACTGTTGGCACATTCAATTGGAAGAAGTCAAATTGCATAGAACATACGCAACTGAAACTGTATTCTGATTATGTGTATTAAGTTAGTGATTGCATGGGTCACTGAAAATTAATGAATCTAGGAATTTTTGTTGTTGATTTTTTACTTATTTTGTTGTTGACAGTATTTGTAACTCATTATGAAAGTATCATGGTTTTCACTGGAATTGTGATGCTTTGGTTGTCATAGTACCCCTCTTGTCGACTTTAGGTAATAAATGGTACAGGTGTTTCAGATGGTGTTTAAAATTGATACAAAAAGAGTAAGTGATTCAAATTTTATCTCAAATTGAAGCTAAAGCTTTAATTAATATATAATTTGCATCAAGATGTCCATTTACTTTCATATGAAGTAGAAGCACGGCTGCTGATGAGCAATTATTTTTCACAGCATACATATGTTCACCCCCTGAGAAATAAATGACCAATGAATTCATTTTATTTTTACATATGTTCTTATATATGTTAGTAAGAATGTTTCCTGAAAGTATCAATATTGGTTTTCAGGTTTACTTTGGCACTATGAGCAATATAGTTACACCCCCCTTTTATAAATTCTGCGGGTGATAATATAGATAAATATGCATCTTACATGTATTTGTTTTAACTCATTTTAAAACTATAAAAATGTTTAGATGTTTATTATTGAATTTTTTCCACATAGAATGATCGTTCTGTTGCTTAGGAGATGTATTTATTACTTTCTGTTTGAAATTACATGTATATTCATGCTTTCTAAATGTATGTTAAAAACGCGGGAAGTATAATGCAGCCGATGTAAACCGCATTGTGACATATTACCTGTGATGTTTTTTCCCTTTTCAAACCAAGTGATTTTCAACAACAACAAAACTGTTATTTTTGATATTTAATTTATAAGAATTAACTGAACTATGTATAATTGAGAAAAAGGTATTAACATCAAGTACGTGCTATGAATAATTGAATATTTTTTGCTCAAAATGACGTGTTTACGTAACCTGTGTTTTCTCAGTCTACGATTTCCCTTGGATATTAGCCCTATATATCCAGCATTTTAGATTATGTGCACTAACACTGTATACATGTTATGAAATTTATGACACTATATATCATGATTTTGATAGAACTAGGGGTTTGAGAATTAGATTTACGTATTGTAAGACTGAAAATTAACGGGGGAGGGTGTTGCATGGAGACTTAGGACTATTATTTATAAGATAATAAAAATGTTAGTGATTTTCATTTGTATTTTATTTTTACTTGCATATTTCTAAACATATTTTCACTTTACCCTGTGTCTAGATATATCTGACAAGTCTTTCTTTACATAGTCTGTCATTACTGATGCTCAAATGCGTGATGTATTCCGGAATCAGAAACGAAATTGGTCTCTTTTTAGATACTACATGAATAAACCACGTGATGTCATGCAATCACTACCTTAAGTTTTTAAAAAAAAAATTATGCAAATTTTGTCTCAGAATTCACTCCATGCACTGAATGTGACAGAACCATCACCTGCCAAGAAAAAGAGAATAGTTAATGACACTAGTGACTTGGCTAAATGTGCAGAGCTGCTCAACAGAGAATCCAGTACCATTACTGAATGTGCTCTACAAGGTGAGTGAAGACTAGTCCATATACTGAATGTAATTTACAAGGTGAGTGAAGACTAGTCCATATACTGAATGTAATTTACAAGGTGAGGGAAGACTACAGTCCATATACTGAATGTAATTTACAAGGTGAGGGAAAAGACTACAGTCCATATACTGAATGTGCTCTACAAGGTGAGGGAATAGACTAGTCCATATACTGAATGTAATTTACAAGGTGAGTGAAAAGACTACAGTCCATATACTGAATGTGCTCTACAAGGTGAGGGAATAGACTAGTCCATATACTGAATGTAATTTACAAGGTGAGTGAAGACTAGTCCATATACTGAATGTAATTTACAAGGTGAGGGAAGACTACAGTCCATATACTGAATGTAATTTACAAGGTGAGGGAAAAGACTACAGTCCATATACTGAATGTAATTTACAAGGTGAGTGAAAAGACTACAGTCCATATACTGAATGTGCTCTACAAGGTGAGGGAATAGACTAGTCCATATACTGAATGTAATTTACAAGGTGAGTGAAGACTAGTCCATATACTGAATGTAATTTACAAGATGAGTGAAGACTAGTCCATATACTGAATGTAATTTACAAGGTGAGTGAAAAGACTAGTCCATATACTGAATGTAATTTACAAGGTGAGTGAAAAGACATGTATATATGTAGAAATCACACATTGTAGAACTGAGGCACTTAGGGGGAAATTTTTATATATAGAAATCACCCGTTGTAGAACTGAGGCACTTTGGGGGAAATCTTTATAGGTAGAGAGTACATGACATGCCCATCTGACTCCTTTCACAGTTTTGAAGCAGGGCTTTGTGATTTTATATGTAGACATTGCAGGTTGTTGACCTCTAAACATATGATGTGTGTAGGTCTGAAGGGCTTAAGCAGTATAATCGATTGTTCTATTGTATGATCATACACCAAGGTAATAATTTCAGCCATATTGTAGCAAACGGCAGACAAAACTGAAAAGATATACTTATTTTCGAATATAAACACACCTCCATCTTGTCTGAATATTTATTTGTGTACATGTGACTAATATTTATGTTTGGTTGACTGCAGCACTCTACTGGTGGATAATGGTATCTGGTGTCAAAATGAAGAGCAAAACATTTCAGGTAGGCGTGTTTTCGGTCGTCAAGAAAAACATGTAATGCTAGGTAGCTTACATTCATCACTGTTAAATCATCTCTACATGAATTCACACTGGTGTAGTAGATTAAAACTGAGAATTTTAAAGAATGTTGCATTCTTTTAAATCCACAGTTTTAATCTGGAATGAATTATCAAGTTCCTTCCAGGTGCTTTTGAATTCTGTGTAGGAATTAAATTTACTGTAGCAACAAATATCTGTTTATTTCAAGGGGAATTATTTCAAAGATAAATGTGCCTACATACTATTACATCTGGCCTGGAGGTTATAAAACTTTTACCGTACTCAAACTCTGCTATGTTTGTTTTGAGTACAACTCTGAGCAAGCTTCAAAACATACTTGAAAAATCTTGAGAATGTATCCTCGGAGGTCCATGAGTTGTTACCCTAAGGATGTTTGCCGCATTAATCGCTTGTTTAAACTTGTTACACTAAATTTATTATAACATACCTAAAGGACTTCTATTTCTTCGTAGGACTTTACATTATTTTCATTATTTTTTCATTTAATAAATAAATAATTGAGCGGAGACGCCATTTTGAAAAACTGGTCCCAGAGTCGTGACGTCAGATATAAACAAAACTGTAAGGCCAAAGCAGTCTAAAGATTCGTTTATAATGAAAAATAATGCAACAATGAATAAATGGGGAATTGCACGATATAACAAATTCAGTTAACAAATATAATAACATTGGATAACAATTTTAACAAGATTTGCTTCTTCAAAGCACTCCAGCACAGGACTTTTTCCAAAAACTGCAGTTTCTGGATCTACCTTCTGTAGAACTCTATCCCTGAGAGTTGTATCAGGCACATGAAACATTCTCGATGCTTTTTTAACCGACATTTTGTGTTCCTTTACCATTTTGTAGGCGTTTGTCAAAGCTGTGGGATAATACAGTCTATATTTTTTTCTTTTTGGACACAGGATTAACCTAATAATAACACAAAACATTTTAAAAATGCTATAAGGAACTTCACTCTTCATAACGAAAAATTATCTTTGTTTGGCCTTAAACATTCCAATCAGATCACATGACTTTCATTCGCTGGATGTCAACAAAGGAGACAACTGATGTTATATTCTTAAATTTTGGGTTTAGAAGTGTATTTAACCATTTCCATCTGTGTCTTTATTTGGGATTAAGTAATCTTAGCAAATATTTGAATTAAAAAAAAAGAAAAGAAAATATTACCTGTTTTGATCGCATTGTCGGCTGTTGTGTAGTAAGATGTGACGTCACATATCATAGTAAAATTTTTCTCACTGATTGCGCAACCTCGGATAAAATCTCGCGAGATACGCGAGGAAAACAAAAGGGACACGACTCTAGGACTGTAACGAATTTAGGGCCTCCGACGATACTCCATTTGAGTATGAGAATGATTTTACAAAAGTTTTATAACTTTATTTTTGAGTATGAGTACGATTTAGAGCACAGAGTTCAAGTTTGAGTATGAAAACATGCTCAAAAAGGTTTTATAACCTCCAGGCTAGGTTCATTACAATTCCTCATGATAAGATTTCAATTGCAGTCTACTTTTTTAATCATTGAGAATGTATTTGGATCAGTTTAATGGGTTGTGCAGCAGTTATAGCATATATGACTTAAGTTGTGTGTGATTTTGTGACTTCATTGCAGAAAGTCTGTGACTTCATCATCACAACAACCATGCAGGTTTACAGAAGCCGATGTGATGTGCCGTTTCCGTACAGCGACTGGCGCTGTAGACTCCAGCTTCTCCGAGTTCTACAGGCGTGTGTGATGACCCCTCACAAGGAGGCCTTAGTCCCTGTACAGTGTGCCGTTACCATATTCAAATTGGCAGAGCTAGATGACAATTTACAAGTATGTCAATCATAGGTAGTGATTTGAAATCCTTAGAATGATTTGTTAAGGATACTGGTATACCTTTGTCCCTCTGTCTCTATCTGTTCTTAAAGTCTATCTTTTTCTTTGTTCTTCTATCCCTCTTTCTTTGTTCTTCTCTCCCTCTTTCTTTGTTCTCTTTCTTTGTTCTTCTATCCCTCTTTCCAACAATGTCTTGGCTTATTAATGAACCACTATTTGTGTACCAAACTTTCATTTCTAGGAAGCAAGATAACTCCGATGAGTGTTTGGCCCATTGAACTCTTGTTGTATGTTGTACTTCAGATAAACATTACATTCTTTCAATGTTTTCCAGGTTTCCTCATTTTGTATTGAAGCACAAAGAATGTGTGAAATACTGGTTCATCCTCGCGCTCCTTGCATGTCTGCCCCGAGGTATGTCGTGCAGGAGAAGACAACTCTGTCAGTGCATGGTAGAGAACAGGCAATAGCTCCAACTGACAATATCTGTACCAACCAGTTGCTAGACAACCAAACTCACATATCAACACCACACCCTAATGACCAGCTGCTGGACAACCAAACCCATATACCCTCACCTAACAACCATCACGAGGGTAAGCAGTGTCTTGTTTTCAGATTCTGAAGTCCAAAGAATTTTAGCTCTCTGCAAATAAGTTCCTGAAGAGCTATTTTGATACCCATGGCTGCATTGTCAACATCAGTGGACAGCAGATTAAAATCTCTGTAAATTTTTGTCAACATTGATGGACATTGGATCTGTCTGTTTATTGTCAGTCAGTAAATTTCAAGTACTACTGAACCAATTTTATCCAATTTTAGCACAAAGGAAAGGAAGTTCATTCAAATAAACAGGCATGCCCCCTTCCAGTCAGGGATTAAGAAATTGTGGAAATGGGGGTGGAAATTGTTTACAAAATTTTTTTTCCTTTGACCACTGAGCCAGAAATATATTTCATACAAATCGTACATCTAAAAACATTGTGATTTTGGTTTTCAATGGATCATTTTCTAATTTCTACTACAAAATTCAAATTGTTTAGAGTTTTACTAAATGTAGACCACCAGGCGTCACTGCTGTAAATTAACTTAATATGAAATGTAACATTGAAGTCCCAAAGAATCTTTTCTTTACCAGCAAATTTAGCTCGCATCTTTCAACTGGCATTGGACATCGTTATTTTCTTTTTAATTGTATGTACAGTGAAACTTCTTTAAAATGGCCAGCTCTCAGGCTGAAAAAACCCCGGCCATTTTAGAGGAATGACTGGTTTACTGAGTACTTGCATTTAGAGACATTTTATCTCAATTTTCATTAGATCTTTCTTCGATCTTTCTTCTTCATACCATGAACCATATAATTTAGTGTTCAAGGCCTATTGTTTCACTCTTGGAAATTAAACAAAATAGATGACTAACATGTTTATTTCCAACCCAGCCTGTATGATTGCTGCAAATGATACACAAAGTAGGTTCTGTTCACCTTGATCTGGTGATTTAAAATTAGTTAATTGTCAGTGAAGATCAAAATTAATCTGCTTGTACCAGAAATTTTCCTGTGTGGGTATTAGTCCAAAATAAATAAGCTATGCGAGGTATGTTTGGAGACAAATTGTGCATAGTCATGGTGAAATTAAGGCCCTCTAGTGAACAAAAGACAGCTACTGCAATTCTTACTAAGCTTTTAATGAATGTTGAGTGATGGTTTAAGAAATGTGTATAAAATCTATAAGTTAACACAGGTATTACAAATGAAATATGATACAATCTTGCTCTTTGCTAGATTTGAATGATGGCATCGTGCATACAGATGACAGTGATTCCATGGAGACAGAACAGGAAGTAGAGGGTAAAGGACGGGAAAGCGAACAACACAGAGGTTCACCTTTTGTAGAGGTCATCGACAGTGACCCAAACAGTTCACCTTGTGTAGAGGTCATCGACAGTGACCCAAACAGTTCACCTTGTGTAGAGATCATTGAATCTTTCCAGGAGTCACCTAGTCAGTGTAGGGGGGTATCTAAGAAGCAGGGAATTATCAGGGCAGAATCTGTATCCTCTAAGACTGACACTGGAAGTGTTCAAGAGATTGATGAAGACTTGCGACATTCACAGCCATCAGCAGAATGTATAAACAGCCCGCCCAATGATGATGGGAGACATGATGGGTGTCAGCCAGGGGAAGAACACAGCTCCGTTCTCGGTGTCAGCAGTAGTACAGAAGGAAATCGTATCTCAGCTACCAAAGCCACAGACAACAGCAGTAGTACAGAAGGAAATCGTATCTCAGCTACCAAAGCCACAGACAACATCAGCTCTCAGGTACAGGGACCAATTTTACTAAGATCTTGATAAACTTCTCTGATCATGGTTTGTCTGTCTTTTAGGTTTTTGTCATTGTCTGTTAATTTTCACATTTTTGACATCTTCAGAATCACTTGGTTAAATGCTTTCAGAGCCTCAAAGCATATCCTAGTAAAGGGATTTAAGACTATTCAAATGAAGGGGCAAAGTGTCGGTCCCTGGGAAAATATTTAGGGCATGGGAAAAATAGGTTTTAGTCTTTCAAAATTTTTAAGAAGCACTGTGTCAGAAATGCCTACATAGTTTATATACATGTACAACTTAGTTCAAATATTGACTTTTATGACTTGGATGAAGCACAAGTTTTTGCATGATTATAATTTTTAAATGCCCCCCCCCCCCCCCCCCCCCCCAAGAACTACAAGGCTATGATGATATCAGACCAGTATGCACCCTATGTAATACAATAAGTATTGTCCCCGGTGTCAGCAGTGAGGGTGCAAGAGTTTTCAGAGGAAAGGATAGTAATTGTAACAAAGGCCAAGTTGCTCATATAAACCTGTATACTAACTATGAATTTCTTAAGATGAGCATTTTAGGCCTCTGATATGTTGTGTGATGTGCACCATGGGGAACTTTTGTTGCCTTCAGGAATGGGACGTTGTTCACGCTCCAATGGTTTTGTCAATATTGATCTGTGTGTACCTGAAATACATAAAATAGCTATTTCTTAAATAAAGGGCAGATCTTGAGAAATAGGTAGAAATTCACCATACATGTATGTACTTAATGATAGCTTTATTTTGTTGCATCCTAATGTCATTTTGAGTGGTAAATGTAGCCTTTGAAGCCCGTTTCTTGCTTATTAAAGATCTAACAGGAAATATTCTCATTTTACAGAGTGATGAGCTGGAGGACATGTTGATGACATTCACGGATGTGGACCCCGAGTAACTCACCTGGAGCCATTTCAATGTCTGTTATTATATTGTCCCCCCCCCCCCCCCCCCCCCCTTCCCTTCATAGAAGGATGGGCATATTGCTTTGCACATGTTATTAAGGCAGGATTTATTGTGTGACGATACCTGGAGAACACTTTATTCCTCAGACTTGATGTGTGGCGAGCTGATACACATTAATGTGCACATGATGCCTACTGCTTGGTAGGTCAGTATGTCCAAGGTCAAGGTCACTACCAGGCCAAACAGGTTTTATTTGTTGCAATGGATAACTGGAGAAGACTACCTCACAGACTCAATACTTTCACCAAGCAGATATAATTCTTCTGTGTATAGTGCTGTATACTGTGATTTAGGGGGAAGGGGGTAAATAGGACTTACAAACATCTCTTGTTTAGGTAGAGATATGTAACAAGGACTTACAAACATCTCTTGTTTAGGTAGAGATATGTAACAAAGTAAGAAAATAATAAAAAGCTACATCAGTCATTGTCATGTGTTATGTATTACATGATTGTATGATATCTGATGTACAATAACTACAGGCAGAGATCAAACAACTACTGCAGGGGTGGATGGGAGAGGGGTGTGTGTGTGTGTGTGTTGTAATACCCCATGTAGATCCGCCACTATACTGACGAAATTCAGTTGGCATTATCAAAATATACCCAAGATATTTATTTTAGTTTACATGCACTACATATAACATTTGTTAAGTGGAAGCAAACAGTCTTAATCTCTCTATAGAATTATATTTTCTCTCTTTCAGGGGGAGACATGTTTTTGTACTTTCTGTCTGCCTGTCTGTCACAAAATCTTGTGAACACTTCTCCTATATGGCTTCTCGGATAGACTTGAAACTTTGTACAATGCTTCATTGCCATTTGTAGATGTGCATATTGTCAGGACAGGAGGATCCAATATTTTTCCTAAAAGTTATAATGGATCTTAGAGAGGTGGAGGATGTAAAATAGCTTCATGGCTTATCTGATAGATTGAGAACTTTGTTTAATGCTTCATTGCCATTGTTAGATGTGCATATTGTTGGGACAGGATAATCCAATAATTTTTCTAAAAGTTATAGTGGATCCAAGAGGGGTGTAGAATGTTATAATAGCTTGTGAATGCTTCTCCGCCTATTTGGCTTATTGGATAGACTTGACATTTTGTACAATTATATACTTTAATGCCATTTGCAGATGTGCATATTGTAGGAAAAGGAGGTGTATCCTTAAAGTTATAGTGGATCTAAGGGGTGGAGTGTGTAAAATTAGGTTGTTATAGTGGATCTAATGGGTGGAGTGTGTAAAATTAGTTGGTTTTTTTTAACATCTTGATTTCAAGGGCCTCTTGGATCCACTTTCAACTGGGAAAATAGCGACATTTGCTTTAAATTGGGAAAAATGTTCCATGGATAAAAGAAGTAGGGGAAAACCCAAACCAGTGCATTAAGGAATAGTTGGACTCCATCTGACTTATATTTTGGTCAAAGTTTTCCTCATTTAGAAAAGCAGAGGCCAGAAAAATTGAGTTTACTTAACAATTGTGAAGCAAAACTTGTAATCTGTTGGCCTGTGATGATTTATGAACATTAAGGCTACCCTGCTTTGATATGCTTTCATTATTTGGGAATTTTAAAGCAAATATTTGGGAAAATACTTGCTTTATAGCATTGGGAATGGGGCCTTATTTCTGCCCCCTAAAAAATCCCTATATTAAATAGTTTGTGAACACTTCTCCCGTTTGGCTTATCGAAGTTCATATGGTTTATGTTCGTGCTCATGCTTTCTCCTCCATACCACGCAGTATATTAAGGGGAGGAAGTTTCATTTGGAGCACTTCCAATTTGGGGAGCTGGGGAGACATGTTTTTCATAAAAACAATCTCTAGTTCTATTTTTATAAAATAATCACACTCTCTGCTATGGAAAGTTTTTAATGAAGCGTAAAGTATTATGATAGTTCATGCTCTCCTCGAGCGCCAAATCAACATAAACTCAAATAATTGAAGATTAATACATCATCAATTCATTTAATGTGCACAACAATTCAATTACATATCTCTTCAAATGATTAATGATATCTTCAATTCTTAATTATTGCGCATATTAATTGAATTAGTGATTGATTATTCTGCTGAAGAGTGCAATGCGCCATAATTGAATTGTTACTCTCTTCGAGTGAATTGACTGATGCATGCTACAAATCAATGGAAGAAAATATAATTCAATGTGCACGTCAATTATGGCGGGCAATAATTGAATTATTTAAATTGATGATATTATCATTAATTCAATTGATGCACGCATTAACTATCTAATTAGAGATATCTTCAATTCATGTATCCACAATAAGTTTAAAGCTATCTTATAGTTTGGCGCTGATAGATGATAAAACCAAATGTTGACAACTGATCACGGAGACACGAGGACTGGATACTGCATCCATCCCACTCCTAACACCACACCAAATAGTTGATATAGTTTAAGCCTTAAAATCGAATAATCGGCGAGTCCTGATGGGACAAGGTGAAGGAGGAGTCTTAAAATCGAATAATCAGCGAGTCCTGATGGGACAAGGTGAAGGAGGAGTCATAAAATCGAATAATCAGCGAGTCCTGATAGGACCAGGTGCTGGTGAAGGCTCATTTGTAGTTGTATGTATCGTACTAGAACCTCGAGTTGATGTCTGTCGTCTCAAATAATTTTTGTCAGCAAGTCACGTGTCGCGCAAGAAGGTGAAGGACTATGACAAAAGGTAAGGATTGAGCACCATTAAATTTACGAGGGGGGGGGGGGGGGGGGTCCACCCCACCCCCACAGAAAACCTTCCAGTCCTCTGGGTTTCAACATCTCGTAAAAATACCTCGTTTCGGAAACTGATGTTAAGGAAAACAACAAAGATAAAGTGAAGACTCACTAGTGACTGCAAATACAGTGCTCCCTCAATATATTGGCAACTTTGTTAAAGACCAATTTTTGTAATTCTGTAAATTTATATCGACTCTATTCTGTATAAACATTTAGATAATCTTGAGTTTAATTCAACAAGCATGTGTAATTAACCTGAATACCTTGTCCAGACTGTCACACCTCACTGCACTGCTCTCCAAGTACAGGTGTGATTACAGATGGGTGTTAGGTAATTGGCATTATTATTGAGGGTAAACCTTATAAAATTTGACCATTTGTTTGAGAAAATCAGTGGCATATGGCATGTGGGGTTGGCATTATAACGGGGGTGTTAACATGAGAGGAAATCTGCTCTTTAGCATTTTCAGGCAATGAGCAGGGGTGACATGATGGGGGCAATATATCGAGGAGCACTGTAGTTCAAAAAGATCATTCCTGGGTCCCAACAACCATGCTCATTGGAGCGTGGAACATGCACATCATGTGTGACATAGAACAACTATTACATCAGTCTCCTCAGAATTATAGTGATGTATAGATGGATTGGACGGGGGGAGGGGGGGGGGGGGGGGGGGGGAATGACAGCAGGAAACATAATCAGGTACACACTTCTACTCTAACATGGAAATAAGATTGATCACATTATCATCAAAGGCCAATGGAGAAACTTTTTGCATGATGCAATTGTTGAGATCACCATCTTTGTACCACTCCCAATCTCCATGCAGAACAGAAGTTACATGTGTAATATCAACTAACTGTGCCATGATCTATCAACTAACTGTGCCATGATCTAGAGAAAACAGCAAACAGTTTTGCCTAGCACTTAGAAATAATTCCTGGCACTTGGTATTATCGACATAAACTTAAATAATTGAAGATATCTTTAATTATTTAATAGTATTATCAGTTCATTTGATGTGTGCCAAGATTTCTTCAAAATAATATCTTCAATTCCGAATTACTTGAAGATGTCATCAATTCAGTTATTGCACACATTAATTGAATTGATGCAGGCAATAACTGCATACATTAATTGAATAAATGTGCGCATCGATTCAATTGATGAGAACTATAATTGATTTGATGCATGCAGTAATTCAAATGATAAGAGAAATAATTGGTTTGATGCACGCAGCCTATGGCTTCGGGCAACAGATCTGTTCTCGGGTCAAACAAAACAGCTGTTGTCCGAGGACACAGTCAATAACTGTATACTATTGAATTGATGAATAAAGAACTATTCAGCTTAAATACATATAGATCCTAGAAACATCTCACAAATTCACTCCTTGTTGAGTGAAATAAAAATCCTGCTTTAAGCATCAAAACGGTCAACAAAGTTTATTAATAAATATATATAGTCAAACACTTGTAAAAGAAAAAAAACCCCAACAATTATATAAAATTTAAAGATGAGATACGTCATAATAATGCAATATATACCGTCCCACAATCAACCATCAGTTCATATCTTAACTAATATTAAACACTGGTTCATCTCAACCATCAGTTCATATCTTAACTAACATTAAACACTGGTTCATCTCAACCATCAGTTCATATCTTAACTAACATTAAACACTGGTTCATCTCAACCATCAGTTCATATCTTAACTAACATTAAACACTGGTTCATCACAACCATCAGTTCATATCTTAACTAATATCAAACACTGGTTCATCACAACCATCAGTTCATATCTTAACTAATTTTAAACACTGGTTCATCACAATATTAGTCCTCATTGAGTTTATGAATATTCACTACTCCATTAGTGTCTCGTGGTTTTCATTTATCAGCAGAATATTGTTAATTTTCCACATGTGTATCACAGTTAGTAGTCCAAACTCATCAGCAGGGCGGTTCCTCTCTTCACCCAGTGGTCCGGCGACTTCTCTCCCGCCTTCAGTTCTACAGCTACCACGAACGACGGCCTGCCCATACCCCCAGAACGGTTAGGGTAGTAGTAGCATGGAGCCATGTACATTCCTAAGGGAAAAAAGAGTCAGATTAGTCAGAGTACATGCAGCATGGTATATCAATTTTTTGTTCTGTAGTACGTTTTCAATATATACCTTTAGCCGAGTACATGCAGCACGGTATATCAATTTTGTATTCTGTAGTACGTTTTTCAATATATACCTTTAGCCACTTTTTTCTTGTTCTCTACTGGTTTGAAATGAATGGTTGGCATTAAACACACCAACTGCATGGGATTGGCCTCTACCAAGTGAGAGTTCTTCTTGTCCCAGCCTGCTCCTTGTAAGAAAAGGCCCTTAATGTAGACACCATCCTGAAAAAACACCAGAAATTATACATAGATCTACATGTATAATGACCTACTGTAGATAAAATGATTCGCTTTTAATTTTCTATTGCAAAAATACATGTCAGAACTCTTGATTAACAGACGATATGCAAATTCATGTTCACGCGATTTTACGTATACCAGTAATTTCGCCATATTTAGTACTGGTGTGAAATAAGGAATCCACAGTATTTCGCTGTACCAATGACAAGCTTACAACTGTAACTACTCTTACCTAGGAAATATCTTGCGGTGTTTTGAAAGCAAACTAAAACAAAAGATTATAGGATACCTTAGGAGGACCTGTGATGTTGGAGTCATCTACTGTCATTACACTGAATTCCCAGGAGAGAGAGTCCACAGACACCTACAAAATACACAATACAAAATACACCCATGTCTACTGTATACAGACAGATACATAAAATACACCCATAGTCTACTGTATACAGACAGATACATAAAATACACCCATAGTCTACTGTATACAGACAGACATCTACATAATACACCCATAGTCTACTGTATACAGACAGACATCTACAAAATACACCCATAGTCTACTGTATACAGACAGATACATAAAATACACCCATAGTCTACTGTATACAAGGTAAAATGACAGTCACAAATCTTGGTGAGGTCTGCCTTAACACAGCTCTATCTATTATCACACTGAAGACTTACACTATTGAGACGGGCTGAAGTCTGCAGTACGGCGGTGAGGAAACCGGTGGGGAATGTGAAGGCAGACATCCAGAATATCGTAGGAGGGTGCGCAGTGAGGGCCCACTTCTGGAATTGTTCCACTCTCTGCACCAGGTCTCTAGTCCATGCTGCCAATGGTTTCAGTGATGGGTAGGCCTATAATAAATCTAGGAGTTAGTATCCACCACGCCAGCTCACAGTAAAAAAAAAACTACAGGTATTGGTACCTAAAATTACAGGCTGTTCATGCTTAACGAGTAACTAAATACCTTCAACCAAGTAGGAGGCACATTGCCATCATAAATGCACTGGAATATGTTCTCCAGTTCCATTGTCATCACCACTAGTCCCTGAATACCTTTCTCCAGGTCAGTCAGAGAATAACGAATTTCTTCCAGTAGAGCATTATATCGCTGAATCTGTAAATGTGGATGTCACAATTCGTAAACAGTTACATTGATGTGCTAGATAAACCACAAACCAAAGAAAACTGACACCCACCTCTTGTAACAATACCACGGTCAGTGGTGAGGGGTCTACTGACAGGATTTTAGCCGTGTTCTCATAATCTATATTTTCAGGAATTTGCTTGAATATGTTAGCTGCAAGATCCAGAACCTGTAAAACAGAATTTAATGGTAAAATGTACAGAGTTTATTTTTAAACTGATATTTTAGAGTTTACAAGTTTACTGAGACACAAAGGCAACAACTTTGTATTTGCAAGCAAAAAGAAAAACCATAATTAATTTGTAAACAGTGCTATTGTACAGAAGACAGGAATCCATGATGTCCTCCCCCACCCCTCCCGTGCACACCTGTCGAGACAACTGTATCTCATCTCCCCTCCCCCTCCCGTGCACACCTGTCGAAACAACTTATCTCATCCCCCCTCCCCCTCCCGTGCACACCTGTCGAGACAACTATCTCATCCCCTTCCCCTCCCACCTGTCGAGACAACTGTATCTCATCCCCCCTCCCCCTCCCGTGCACACCTGTCGAGACAACTGTATCTCATCCCCCCTCCCCCTCCCATGCACACCTGTCGAGACAACTGTATCTCATCCCCCCTCCCCCTCCCGTGCACACCTGTCGAGACAACTGTTTCTCACATTATCACCAGTGTGAGATCGACTTTACCCATGTGAGACAGCCATGTGAGATTTTTCTGTCTCACACTGCTGCGACGTCATTTGATTGTGATGTCATATATTTTCTATGATTTACGTTACACGGTGAAGATTTACGTTACACAGTGAAGTAAAAATATTTTGCATTGTTATCTTTAAATTTTAATGTAGTATAGCTTTCTGGTGGACAACCTTGGGTTTTTTAGTTTACACTTACAGTGTAAACCATTTTCGGGTATGCTCTTTCTGCCTATCTAATTAGTTTTTGCATCGAAGTTCAAATGAGGATTTTGATAATCTAAAATTTTCTGAAAGCTCCTAATTTTATGCACTAAACTGTTGTTAAAATGTGATAAAAATAATCCTTCATTATTTACTCGTGTGGGATAGGGAAATTCCACCTCTGGAACAAGATTCGCTGTCCAAGACTGCGAATCTTGTCCCCTCGGTGGAATTTCCCTATCTCACACTTGTACTAATGAAGGATTCTATTAATCTCATCCCCCCTCCCCCTCCCGTGCACACCTATCGAGACAACTATATCTCACCCCCCTCCCCCTATTGTGCACACCTGTTGAGACAACTGTATCTCATCTCCCCCCCTCCCCCAACCCCCCTCTACCCTTAAGTGTGATACTTGTGGTTGTAGAACAACATGTCTTACCTTGTCTTCCCGGCTTTCTCCCCCTCCAGTTGATGATACTTGTGGTTGTAGAACAACATGTCTTACCTTGTCTTCCCGGCTTTCTCCCCCTCCAGTTGATGATACTTGTGGTTGTAGAGATAGAAGAGTGTTAAACAACATCCTGGTTTCCTGAATCTGGGACTGAATGTCTGCATTGGGATGCTGTCCAAAAGCTTCCGGTGCATCTACATTAGGGAGCATGCTGACGTACTCTTTGTATGAAGACAGGGGTCCATCCTTTGGTACATAATACGTGGAGACACCAGACACCCTGGAAAATAATTCCAGATCATGAAATGCTGAGTAAACACCAGTCATTTTATTGCATGCTGGTAAATCAAGTAGCAATTCAGGCGGTCGTTTCACTCAACCGATCGCAGAACGTAAATGTACGATTACATTTATTAAGTAAATCTACAGCTGCTCTGTATATTCTGATTACATAGGGCTAGATAGTCACCATGATGTACTGTATTCATGACTACAACCTTCTCTACAACTTCACGTTGTTTTTTATATTTACTTAGCATTGAGTGGCATATTTTCACTTCCATTCACATCTTTTCTATTCATTTCTAAAGAAAATCTGACTTCAAGTCAAGAGGCACTTTCAATAACACCAGCCTAACAGCTACCACTCGACATTCAACAGCATCAGCCTAACAGCTACCACTCGACATTCAACAGCACCAGCCTAACAGCTACCACTCGACATTCAACAGCACCAGCCTAACAGCTACCACTCGACATTCAATAGCACCAGCCTAACAGCTACCACTCGACATTCAACAGCACCACCCTAACAGCTACCACTCGACATTCAATAACACCAGCCTAACAGCTACCACTCGACATTCAACAGCACCAGCCTAACAGCTACCACTCGACATTCAATAGCACCAGTCTAACAGCTACCACTCGACATTCAACAGCACCAGCCTAACAGCTACCACTCGACATTCAACAGCACCAGCCTAACAGCTACCACTCGACATTCAATAACACCAGCCTAACAGCTACCACTCGACATTCAATAGCACCAGCCTAACAGCTACCACTCGACATTCAATAACACCAGCCTAACAGCTACCACTCGACATTCAACAGCACCAGCCTAACAGCTACCACTCGACATTCAACAGCACCAGCCTAACTCTAACCCTAACAGCTACCACTCGACATTCAACAGCACCAGCCTAACAGCTACCACTCGGACCTTGAATGAGTTCTGCATGTATCCACTCTTCAATCTCGACCTTTTCTTGGTAAATGTGGTTCAATGCATACCATTGTTTTTAGAAGTTGAATTCTATACCTTTGATCTTTTTCAAAAGACCTTTGGTTATTGTCAGTGATTGACTGTATGGCTAGATAAGTATCTGCTACTTATATTTTAGCAGTTACTGCTATAAATTTATACACACCTGATTTTTTATCCTTCTAATAGTGTTTTATATTTCTAATTCTGATTAAAATTACCAAAATTTATTTACAGGAATCAATTATTTAAAAAAAAAAAGCTTCATTTCTGAAAATCACACATGAAAGTATGAACTGTGATGCCTCATGCTGGCATACTTCAGGAAGTGTGTTAGGGCCTCATGAAAAGCATGCTGGTGTGAAGCATCACATGTCGTATCCTCATATTTTCAAAACTGAAATTTATTTCTTAAATTTACATTCTACTTAGATGTACTATAATATTTATCAAGATTCACATGGCTATCGTTACAATTTGTTTTAGAAATATCAATGGCTGAAGATACATTTTTATAAATGCTATTTGACAGTAATTCTAAATTAAGGAAACACCGTACTTGTAGAAAGGAATGGTGAGTACTGGATCTTGGAACATCTCTGAAACGTAGGTCATCAGTAGCCTTCTGTCCCAGTCATCAGTAACATGTCCACCATAACTGATTCCGGCGATCAGATATTTCAGGGCTTCCCATGGTGTGTCCTCATACTCATCCAGGTAAATGCTCAGGATGCTCTCTGATACCTGGGGAACAAAATTATTGTGCATCATTCATGAACATTTTTGTGAGCAAAACTTTTCAAACTTAATTTACATGAAAAGATTGTGACCTTGAACTTAACCTTGACACCAAAAAAAATTTGTGTCAAAAGAATGTTTATATGGTAGTTACTAGAGTTTTAAAAAGAGACAAGAACTTCTCTATAATGATTAAACTTGAATTCCCTTCAACAAAGATTGCTCTGTGCCAAGTTTAGTTGAAATTAGTCCTGCAGTTATTGTGAATAGGTTAACTATGTGAAAAGCTAATGATCAGAAAAGCTCACTTCAGCTAAGAATAAATGATACTTCGTTTTAGATATCAAATTTTAAACTTAGACATTCATGAAGTTTATTAGATAGGCTAATCTGGAGTGCATTTCTGTTTTTCATCAAGATCTTGCATTCAGATGATAACATTTTTGGATAGAAATGCCTGAACTACATTTCATGCCATATATTTTGATCAACTTAATATTTTCACAAGCTCACTACTATACACGTACATGTAGTTGTAGCTCTCTCATCTAAGCTACAGCAAGAGATTGATTTTCCTTAACAATTTTCTGCACTTTTGAAACAGTTCAAAAGAGCCATCTATGGAGTCTCGGTATACGTTTGCTTGTAGCCATCTATGGAGGCTCGATATACATTTGCTTGTAGATGATCTCAATAACAAAATGTACAAAAGAAAACCACACTATTTACCTTAAAGTGACAAAGAATTATTAAAGGGGTAGGTGGCCTGGTTTCAAGAACACCACCTTAATGTATATTCATTGTAAAACTGACCTATACCTTAAAATTAAGTTATTATTGTTAAATTTGAAGACAATATGGAATATTCGGTAAATAACAAAATTTTAGAACAGTATATTTGCTTGTAACAGAAGGCCTCAACAACAAAATGTACATGAATCAAACAAGAAACAATTATCAATTGGGGTTGTGAGTACATTGTATAGGTACCAACTTAATAAAATGATCTTTACCTCAAAGTCTGAATCGTTAAATTCGTAGGCAATGTTCCAACCTAACATGAGGAACTTTCTTCTCTCTAACAGAACCGAGTGGAAGAAGCAGAGACAGAAGAGCAGTTTCCTGTATTTATCTTGTTTTGTGCATCGCTGGAACTGAGGCTCCGTAATCAAGTTGTACAGGCGCTTCATGTTGGCTTTCAGTCCCTGACAAAATTTTTATTAGCAAATTAGATTACATATTTACTGGCTGAAATTTCCCACTACTGTGTACAGGGAACTATTCGCCCCGTTTTATTTCCGCCCTTGTTGTCAGTGGGCGAATTTAAGACTGGGCAAAACCATTGTTTTCTCTTATCTCTATTTTAATACAACTCTGTCTGGGCGAATTTAAATTGGAACGAAATCGTCAGCAAGTGCAGAAAGGCAAAAATAACCCTGTATACAGTAAATGATTTATCAATCATGTGGGTTTTTTGAAAAATCCATTTAGGGTTGCAGTTTATACCCGCATGCATTTTTAAAACTGAATTTTATTTCTTGAATATCTCAACATCTGCTTCACATTAAATTTTCTAGATATATGAATTTGTTTTTTGAAATATTAGTAAATCTCATTAGAATTGTAAGTAAATTGCCACTTTCGAGTATTTCAGCAATTTGCTACCAATCAATTTAACATATCATTATGCAAATCACTTCTTGGAAAATCCCTGGCAGTGATTTGTGAAAATTTGTTTCTGAGGAAAACTTTGTTTGCAAAATTTTGTCAACTGTATACAATGTACACATTTAACTAAGAATTACAATAAAACTGTACACCTTTGGTGGTTCAGTTGTTTAACTAACGATTACAATAAAACGATATCTTTGGTGGTTTAGTTGTTTAACTAACAATTACAATAAAACTGTATACCTTTGGTGGTTCAGTTGTCATTTTGATTCCAGTCTGTAGGATGGAGATTGGAAAGTCTGGATGAGGACTACTGCTGAGCCACAAGCGGAATTCTGGGTGCGGGTCCTCCACCTGCAGCTGCTCTACAAGTTTATCTAGCTGGGGCATCCAGCTCAAGGACAGGTGACAATTGGCCAAAAACACCCAATTACCCTACACACACAAAAACATATTTCTAAATAAATACGGTAGATTTAAAAACTCTACTCTTTCCTCAATATACATTTCAAAACGGATTGCATCACCATTTGGTGTTAACTGCAACTTCATTTCAAAACTACACAATACAATAATACAATAAGTCCTTACCTCTCTCACTCCTTGTTTGATCATCCTGGTTGCTATGGGAGCTTGACCTTGACCCAAAGATAAGGAATAGAACCTCTGAGCCATTCCACTCGACTCGGACAGCTGGATCAGAGAGCTAGTGGGATCCTATCAATGGAAGGAGTAAAGTTATCAGAGCCGAATAGGTACAGACCCTTACATCATACAGACGGACCATTAATACGGGAGATAAGATTGTAAAGGGTACTGACCCTTACATCATACAGACGGACCATTAATAAGGGAGATAAGATTGTAACAGACACTGACCACTCCAGCAGACAAGACAAAGATGAGTGGTGTCCTTGTTGTGGAGTCCTCCACCACTTGTTGCATGTCTAGAACAGGTGGTTCTGTGAACTTGGAACCCAGGTTGTTAATGATGAAGGACGTAGCACAGAAAGAGACTCTGTCTGGACGTAGAGAACGGACCAGAAGCATCCTCTGTAGTTCATTGCAGGCATTGTCCCACTCCCCTGTACAAAACACAATACATATCACATGTACAAGACACAATACATGTACCTGTACAAGACACACTATCACCTGTACAAGACACACTATCACCTGTACAAGACATAACATCCCCTGTACAAGACTTATCATCCAATACACAGGGAAAAGTCGCTCACACGATTTTCATGCAAATATTTCACATGAGAAGATGAAAAGTAAGACATACATATATATTATTACTATAGTAACTTGATCCGAAGAGTTGGATCACGTCAAGCTGACAGGTGCAGATCATCAGATCACATGAGACGCAAAGCGTCGAGTTTGATCTGATGATCTGCGCCTGTGAATGAGACGTGATCCAATTCTTTGGATCAACTTACTGTAGTAAGAATAAATCTATTATATACTGGCCCCTTATATATTTTTAAATTCACATTTACAAGATAATGAATGTAATCCAAATTATCTAAAACGCAGACATACAGTGAAATTATATTTTGTGTATGCAATTTTGTTTGTGATGCAGTCGATATATATATATATAATTTTCCACAGAAAACGTTGCGTTGGTGCATTGTGACATCATTGTGATGTCATCAGTTTCAGGGGATACTGATACGTAATCAGAAAACCACAATGTGGTGATACGGAAAATCAGATCACTGTGAAACCAACAGTATCAAAAAACGAAACATTGATGGATATACAAGAATTGATATTCTCTTGAAATAATTACATGGTTTTCATGGACTTGATCTTTCTTGTAATGTGATCGGTTTATAAGCCGAAGATGAAAATTCAACGTATAAAGTGTGATTACAAGCAGGATAACGAAAGTAATGGAAGCCAACAGACACCGATATAAAAACTAAAATACTATATGAAATTTTTTTTTATGATTGTTGCATGAATATCATGCAAACAAATTTGCACAATATTTGCATGATTTTTTAACACAAAGGAATTATGCATGAAAATCATGCAAGCCACCTTACACTGCATGGGTACAAGCAAACTCATTTATAGCCCATTGTGATGTGTTGATTAGCTGACTTATGTTCTCACCAAGTAGTTCACAATAATATCACCATTAGCCATCAATTAATACAAGACGTCAGTAGGTTTAACACCGTTCTGATTTACACTGTACTAACACAACACATTGCTCTAACACTTGTTACTAACCATGCCTAGTACTGACCTGGTAAAGTGGACACCTCAGGCTGGGCTGATGTGTACCAGATATTCCAGTCCCTCGGATATTGTTCAAATGCTGTGATGATCCCGTGGAAGTTGGTCAGCTTCTCCAGTTCAGTAATGTTGTCCCATGCTACATCACCGAGCCAACCGGAGCAGGGATTATCCATCTGATTCTCACGGTCCAGCACCTACAGCAAAGCAACTAACGCTCAAACTGTGTTCATCATTTACAGAAAGTTCTCAAAAAGGCCTCCTCTAGTGGTGTTTCAGTCACATTAGCATTCAAATTTCTCTCTGAAGAAATGTCAGTACATGTATTACTTTATTAAAAGATTAAATGAAACTATTTGGTTAAAAGATATCAATTGACAGTTGGGGTTATTTTAATCTTTCAGTTTTTTTTTTTCTTTTTTGGTCTTTTTTAAAATTATGATTGTTGGATGTGTATAATTGGGTCTATAGGCTTGACCTGCCTTCAAGTACCTGGTTTTATTGCATGGATTAGGTTTAGAAATAACTATAGGGACTCGTCATTATCTGGTATTCAGTTAAAGACCGAGAAAATATAGCACCGCCCTGCAATTTACCAGGTCTGTGAACCCTTGTCAGTCAGGAGAAATTAAGCTTCACATTGGATGCTAGAAATTGATGGACATTTACTTACTAGTCTTTGTGTATACCTCATCGAGACGTACGTGCAATCTTTTGATGCTTACCGCGTTAATCTAGCTCGAGAGGGAAACGGTTTTGGCTTTTTCACGTAGAGAGAGCCACACAATAATAGCTAGTAGTAAATTTTGTAAACATTAATTATTATAGAATATAGTAGGTTATGCTTGGGAATGGATACAATTGATAATAATTATTATGGATTGTTAGAATATAATTTACACGGACATCAATTTTATGCTAAACAGGTTAATTATAAGTTAATACATTGTACGTTAATGAAATCTTATTTACACTCAGTTGAAAATTTATAAGCGTAATTTTCCCTCGAAACATGGCGACAAAAGTACAGGTAACTGTCAATTTGTCGGACGAGAAATTAGCCGCTATAAGGGCTCTCTCTTGCGTATAATGCTTGGAATATGGATCCAGAGGAAGAACGAGTTCTTCGTTTGGACAAGTTACTAGTATTAAAGGAACAATTGGAAAATCCTAATGTCCTGACTGTTTTTGTAGGCCATGCGTTATGGACAAGTCACATAGAAAACTTTGGTAGAATTCTGGTGTGCCGTCCACAAAAACTAATTCAAACATAATAAAACTTTCTAAGCAGTTTTGGGGATATGTTGAGTCATCATAGGGTGTGAGACTATGATTGGTACATCAGCTGTACATAGCCAGAAAATCTGCACCCATCAAATGGATACAAAGAAACTTCGAATAAAGAATATTCTGTCTAATTTGTCAATGGCTAACGTTCTCATTTACAAAATAAATTTATCGAGCTTTAATTCTTACATGTTTGATTTATTAGATTTAATTATCAACGTTTCGATTAACCTGCACAAGAAAAATGACTACCATGAATATTTCAATCTTACAAAACCGTACAGGTAACACAGATAACATCCTGTGTATTTGGGATGGTATACACAAGCTAGCAGGGTTCCCTTGGGCTCAGAGCTTCACACCTGCCTAAAATTAGCTCTGCCCCACACTTACATGCAACTTACCTGAGGAAAACCCACCGATTGAAAACCTCGGCCTTTAAGAATGACTATAGGTACAGTGCTGACAAATTTCGGGTATGGAATTAGGAATTACTACAGTACTGACCAATATCTGGTATAGAATTAGGAATAATACTACAGTACTGACCAATGTCTGGTATAGAATTAGGAATTACTACAGTGCTGACCAATTTCGGGTATGGAATTAGGAATTACTACAGCACTGACCAATATCTGGTATAGAATTAGGAATAATACTACAGTACTGACCAATATCTGGTATAGAATAATCTGAATTAGGAATTACTACAGTGCTGACCAATTTCGGGTATGGAATTAGGAATTACTACAGTACTGACCAATATCGGGTATAGAATTAGGAATAATACTACAGTACTGACCAATATCTGGTATAGAATTAGGAATTACTACAGTGTTGACCAATTTCGGGTATGGAATTAGGAATTACTACAGCACTGACCAATATCTGGTATAGAATTAGGAATTACTACAGTGCTGACCAATATCTGGTATAGAATAAGGAATTACAATGTACTACCGTACTGACCAATATCTGGTATAGAATAAGGAATTACTACAGTACTGACCAATATCTGGTATAGAATAAGGAATTACTACCGTACTGAACAATATCTGGTATGGAATAAGGAATTACTACCGTACTGAACAATATCTGGTATAGAATTAGGAATAATACTACAGTACTGACCAATATCTGGTATAGAATTAGGAATTACTACAGTACTGACCAATATCTGGTATGGAATTAGGAATTACTACAGTACTGACCAATATCTGGTATAGAATTAGGAATTACTACAGTACTGACCAATATCTGGTATAGAATTAGGAATTACTACAGTACTGACCAATATCTGGTATGGAATAAAGAATTACTACAGTACTGACCAATATCTGGTATGATCTATAAATAAATACAGGTACTGACCACTCCTCCTCTGAGGAAAAAGCTGTATTCATCCATGTTGACCTTATTCGCTGCTTCCAGGATTTTGGCACACATTTGGAAGGAGAAAAGTAGTTTATGGCGCTCGAACAAACCACGACAGGTGTATCTATAACAAAATAATTCACCTGTACAAATAGCATGATACATGTATGTAGACTTGTGCTAGGTGTTCCTTACACAGAAATACTGAAAATCCCTGGATATCAGTCACATTTTGCACATTCACTGTTAGCAAACATAAGAAATTTCCGCTCATAAAACTGGCCACGGAAGCAAGTGCCAAGCAGCCAGAGCTGTTGAACACATGTACAATCATCATAAATTATTTATGTATGTGTTGATAAGCGGTTGATGACTTCCTAAGCCTCTGTATGTTTATGTATGTGTTGATAAGCGGTTGACGACTTCCTAAGCCTCTGTATGTTTATGTATGTGTTGATAAGTGGTTAACGATTTCCTAAGCCTCTGTATGTTTATGTATGTGTTGATAAGCGGTTGGTGACTTCCTAAGCCTCTGTATGTTTATGTATGTGTTGATAATGTGTTGATAAGCGGTTGGTGACTTCCTAAGCCTCTGTATGTTTATGTAGGTGTTGATAAGCGGTTGGTGACTTCCTAAGCCTCTGTATGTTTATGTATGTGTTGATAAGCGGTTGGTGACTTCCTAAGCCTCTGTATGTTTATGTATGTGTTGATAAGCGGTTGATGACTTCCCAAGCCTCTGTATGTTTATGTATGTGTTGACAAGTGGAATATGAAATTAACTCTTCAGACATTCTGACCAGTAAGCTAAAAATGTATTATTGTGTGTCCGATTGATGGCAGCGAAATGTATTATTGTGTGTCTGTTGATGGCAGCGAAATGTATTATTGTGTGTCCGATTGATGGCAGCGAAATGTATTTTTGTGTGTCCGATTGATGGCAGCGAAATGTATCATTGTGTGTCTGATTGATGGCAGTGAAATGTATCATTGTGTGTCTGTTGATGGCAGTGAAATGGCACTGAATGCATACCTGTAGACAGCATAAGTATGGTACTCATTCAGATTTTGAATTCTTTCCTCCAGTTTTGAGCTTCTTTGACTTTTTTCAATTGACATGATGAACAACTCTATGTAAGAGTCCAGTGAGAACTGGTACATGGGGTCAATGCGTCCCATGTCATTCAGAACAAAAAACAGAATGGAGGCTCTTTGAGCAGAGGGTCTGTAGCCCTGAAAAAGAAATCAAATGTTCTGAACTGATGTACTGATCGAGAAGATAATTACGTGCCAGATTTTCTCATTGTAGCAAATTCTCCTACCTCCCTCGCGGCATCAATTTTAACCTCTGTTGTTTCTGAAACCTGCAGCTGTTCAGTCACTTCCTGTGATGTAATCTTGGAAGTTTGCAGTGTGTTAACTAACTGTTCATCATCTAACAATGAGCCTTTTGTTTCATTCAGCAGCCTAAAAATCAAGTGTGTGTGGTTGAAAGTAAGAAACAATTAAAATCATTTCATTACCATGATACAGTAAAATATCTGTATCTCGAATATGGTTTATCTCGAATACCCCGCCTGAGTCGAAGTCGACCGCCGGTCCCGGCCGTTTTCCCTACATAAATGATTAAAAAAACTTCTGATATTTCGAACACGGTAATCTCAAATACTCCGCTTATGTCGAAGTATTTTCAAGGTTCCACACCCTAAATTCACCTGGTTTATCTCGAAGTGCAGTAAATTTTCCGCTCTGCTTACCATACCTGGCGGCGTTAAGTCACACATTCACACCCGCAGCTACATCAATTATAATTAATGACCGCTAATCCACGCGCGCCTTTTCCGAGTAGATCCAGGTCGCAATAAACGGTTCAACATCTTGGGTGATAAGTGAAGTCTTCCAACATTACGGCTATAGTTCACCACCAATTATGAACTAACACACCCGATTCCAGGGATGGTGTTTTTAAAAGACACACGCTCTATCATTAACATGTGGGTTAGATAAACGCACAAAATCGTCGATGTACACTTGAAGGTAATGCTCTTAATAACGATAACGCAATTAATAATACACGCTTCATCATTAAAACTAGTACAGAGAAAATACGAAAATTTATTTAATAAACATTTAATAAACAATAAAAATGAATGAACCATTCATTACAACGCAAAAATTACATCCCAGTCGAGCCTGGACATCAGTAAACTTAAAGTAAGCATACAGGCACGGTCATCTTAATTTTGAAACACATTGTGAATTCAGTTGGATGTTTATTTATATTTAAAAAATGAAATGTTTGTCTTTGAAATTCCACAATATTAATTTATCAACTTATATCAAACTATAAGAAACAGCAACGGGGTTTTTGTTCATAATGCAAATCCCATACTATGCATCAAATATCCTCTTTCAAAAAAAATATCCAAGATCGATTTTGGATATCTCGAACCCCCGGATATCTCGAAGTTTTTCCGAGGTCCCTCGGACTTCGAGATAGAGATATTTTACTGTACTTCAATTGACACCATTCTATATGCAACAAAAATTTGTACAATTTAATATCCACTCAGGTTTTCTACATTCTATGTGTCTAGGCTAGTGCTCATTTCACTAAATTAGTCAAAATTAGTCAACTGATAACATCCATCCATCACTTTTGCTCTGTGTGAGTATTTTTGACGGACAAGGACCCCTCTCTCTATTCCCGACCCCTACTCCTACTTGTCTCCCTTTGACCATACCTCAGAATCTCGTCTTCTAGTTCCACTAGTTTCTTCTTGCCTGCTGCAATGCTCCTCACCAAACTGTCCTTTTGTTCCTCCAAATCTGGACGTTCTTTTCTGACCACTATTCCAAGTAACTGAGCTTCCAACCCTGAAATATGCGTTTCAGAATTCTGACAACCTATTTCTTCTCAGTATTTGAAATTAGTGACATACAATATGACTGGCTGCAATACATAAATGAGAAATTAACATGAAGCTAAGCCTTCTCATACCTTGTTCCTTGACAGCAAAGTTGACAATGGTTGTCTTTGTAGAGATCTCCGGAGTGTAATGAGGATTACTCAATTTGGTTGTGATGTAAAATCGGAACTCTGGGTTGTACTCAATCTCTTTGTCTCCAAGCTTTATCATGTATGCACCCCCTACAGTTAAAAAACAAACTCTATCAGAGAAAAGTTTTTGATTTAATTTAATAATATACAAAACAATTTCACCATTTCTTTTAAGATGTTGAATATGGGTAAATCCTAAGAATGTGCTCACCCATTCTCATCCTAAGAATATGCTTACCTATTCTCATCCTGAGAATGTGCTCACCTATTCTCATCCTACAAATGTGCTCACCTATTCTCATCCTAAGAATATGCTCACCTATTCTCATCCTGAGAATGTGCTTACCTATTCTCATCCTAAGAATGTGCTTACCTATTCTCATCCTGAGAATGTGCTCACCTATTCTCATCCTAAGAATATGCTTACCTATTCTCATCCTAAGAATATGCTTACCTATTCTCATCCTAAGAATGTGCTCACCTATTCTTATCCTAAGAATATGCTTACCTATTCTCATCCTGAGAATGTGTTCACCTATTCTCATCCTACAAATGTGCTCACCTATTCTCATCCTGAGAATGTGCTCACCTATTCTCATCCTACGAATGTGCTCACCTATTCTCATCCTAAGAATGTGCTCACCTATTCTCATCCTAAGAATGTGCTTACCTATTCTCATCCTAAGAATGTGCTTACCTATTCTCATCCTAAGAATGTGCTTACCTATTCTCATCCTAAGAATGTGCTTACCTATTCTCATCAGTGATTTGTTCAATACAGGATCAAGAGAAGGATCTAATTTTTCTTGCACATTTTGCAAAACAACTGGCAGACCAAACTGGATGGCTGATTCCAGCGTTCTCATGTAATCACTTTGCTGAAGATCGATCACTTTAAGACCCTGAACGAACACAAAATTGGGTAATATTACACAACATATCAATGAATTTACCAAATGTCATATCCGAGTCTGTAATAGTGTACATTTTTGTAATTTTATCTTACCAGTTTTAAACATACAGTCAAACCTCATTATCTTGAACTCGATGGGATTGAGAAAAAACTTCGAGATATCCGAGGATTCCAGATATTGAGGGTAAATTATACTTGAAGAATAAGTTGAATGGGACTTCCCAATCACTACGATATATCCATGGTATTTGATATATCGGTGTTTAAGATATCAAAGTTCAACTGTATGTATGTGTGTTTGAAATATTCATGGAAAACTTATTTTCACATCAAGGCACACATTAATGCAAAAATACAGTACTTTGTGAATTTTTTTTTAGATTTATAGTATGGAGATAAGTCAATGAATGGAGTGATATTTAGAAACTTGCCCTTGAGGCCTCCATGTTTTTTATCCATTTGATGGCCTGGCCCTGTGGATCCACCATTAGCGGCCATCTGTTGGATGATGTCACGATGACTCCATTCTCTGTAGAGAAACTGTCACTAGGCAACCCTTGAATATTCCAGTCCCTGACCTGAGTTGGTTTGGCCATAAATTCACAGAAGTTGAAGTTTGGAGCGCATGGAATTCCAAGTTTTCTCACCTGACAAAATCATTGTATCTAATTAAATACGGTGCAAAACAAACATAAAACTGAATCGGTTCAAACAAACTTAACAAACGTTGTGAAAGTCCTTAAATATTAACATTGGTACCTCTTCAATCCATTTCTTCTGTACGAGTTCATCTCTGTAGTTAGATAGGAAGGGCCCCATATAAGACATGAATGCAGCTGCCATTAGACAGTCTCCTCCAAGGTAACCCATTCTTTCCTCAAGATCCTGAAAAATTGATTATCAACTTCAAGTTCACTTCATAGTCTTGTCTACATGTACTACACACACCGGTCTCCTTGTCAGGTCCATATACCCTGCCACTGTTAGGATTCTTATACTAACAGTTTCCCATCACTGTTAAGACCCCATACCTCGATAGTTGCTGTTACTGTTAACACCCCATACCTCGATAGTTGCTGTTACTGTTAACACCCCATACCTCGATAGTTGCTGTTACTGTTAACACCCCATACCTTCACAGTTTCCTGCCACCGCTCTTTCTCCCCTGCCAGACCTGACATTAGTTTGGTGGCCCTCTCCAACATCAGTTCTGTGTATTCAGCCTTCCTCTTCAGCTCCTCTTTTTGAGCTAGCTTCTCATCATACTGCTGCTTCAACTCCGCCATTTTAGCCTCCACCTGTTAAACATGAATTGTACACAAAATAATGGACTTGTTAATACTAAAACTCATCTCTCTATCAATTAATAATGCAGAATGTTCATAAATAAACCACTTACATTCTTATCAACTTGCATGGCACACAATCAAGTCATGGCATGTCAACAGGCATATTTGCTAAGGACTATATTTCCTTTGATAGAATATTTGACAATCTTTTAGTTACCTCAGCCAGTTTTGCTTTAGCATCAGCAAGAGCTTCCTGTTTTTCCTTGAGTTGTGACATGGCTGCATTAAGCCTCTGTTTCTTAGGCTCCACTACCCGGTAGATTCGGCCATAGACTTCCATGGCTCGGACCCACATACACAAAGATTTTGCAGCACCGGACACACGACCTATGATTTCAGGCTGAAAGTCTGATTGTGCACAGTAACCTCCAATCTTCTTCAGGACCCGGTCACTAATGTTGTCCTTGTCAAAATTCATCAATTGTTTGATAAAAGTCTGTTCACCTGTAAAACATTCGGACTGCTTTATCAACCGTCAAACAGAAATATCTAATAAAAAGGAAAGGTCTAGGCATAAATCATATTCTTTATCTTCTGTTATCTTCATCGATCCTTAGCTAATCAGGCAATTTTGGAGGGAAAAAAACAAAGAATAACATTCATGCTATCATAATTACAATTGCACATCATAGTATAATGGTCAACACATACACCTATGCACGCACACTCGTATGTACATTTATAGCACTAAAATGACCCTGCAACAAGTTTTCTTTCTCTGAACAAAGAAGCTAATCACGTGTGGAAAATTAAACAAATGTAGTAAACTACATGTTTGTTGTTTGGATTAAAGTTGGATTGTTATGGAAGATTTTTTGGAGAACCAAATTTTTACAATATTTTGCATCATTATTCCAGAAATTCACATGTATTGTTGAATTGTACACAAATCTGTGGCACATTATTTATTTGTCTTGATCCCTAGGTTATTAATGGATTAAAAATCATGCCATATACTCTGTTGAACTGCTACAGGTATCAAATTCACATATGTACTTGGCCGTGAGTTAATATCGATTTGTTCGAATCAAAAACTGTATCACTGGATAGTTACGAAAATGCAGATTCTTTTTTTATATTGTTAATTGAAATGATATATATTTAGTAATTTTTAACATGATCTGGTATTTTCCTGTATAAAATGTCACGCATGTACAGTGTACCTGTATAAAATGTCACTCACATACCGTGTACCTGTATAAAATGTCACGTACCGTGTACCTGTATAAAATGTCACATACAGTGTACCTGTATAAAATGTCACTCCATACCATGTACCTGTATAAAATGTCACGTACCGTGTACCTGTATAAAATGTCACGTACCGTGTACCTGTATAAAATCTGACGTACTGTGTACCTGTATAAAATGTCACTCACACACAGTGTACCTGTATAAAATGTCACTCCATACCGTGTACCTGTATAAAATGTCACTCACGTACCGTGTACCTGTATAAAATGTCACTCCATACCGTGTACCTGTATAAAATGTCACTCACGTACCGTGTACCTGTATAAAATGTCACTCACACACAGTGTACCTGTATAAAATGTCACTCCATACCGTGTACCTGTATAAAATGTCACTCCATACCGTGTACCTGTATAAAATGTCACTCACGTACCGTGTACCTGTATAAAATGTCACGTACCGTGTACCTGTATAAAATCTGACGTACTGTGTACCTGTATAAAATGTCACTCACACACAGTGTACCTGTATAAAATGTCACTCCATACCGTGTACCTGTATAAAATGTCACTCACGTACCGTGTACCTGTATAAAATGTCACTCACATACCGTGTACCTACGTCTGTTTGATTCATGTTACGAGGCCATTGCTTTATTTTTAAACTCTAGGTAAAAGCGAGTTACTGTTTTTCAAAAGTATGACAATTCATATTTGTACTAATGAGCTTGGCCGGTTTTGTCCCAAGATATTGGCTTGGATGATTATAGATCTCGAGTGTGAAATATACATGTATGCATTCATTTATTTTACGATAAGGTTGAGCTTGATTGTTTACTTTTAGAGCTTTTAGTGCATGTGGTCTATAGTTTAGTATAATTGTTTTTAGTCCTAGTTAAAAATACACCCAAATATCTACAGTACATGAATATTTCAATTCTAGTGTTTTGAAATACATGTAAGCGTTAACATTATCATGATTTATTAATATAATAAAGCAAATTGTTAATGTTCATTTCATATTACACATCAACGAAGTAAGCATACTGATAACTTATATGAAGATCTAACATATGTGATTCAGTTATCCGGATGCTTCATTTATCCGGATGATTTTGCTGGGAACCAAAGTGTCCAGATTAACAAGGCTCCACTGTATATACGTATAGACAGAAAATGAGGACTTACCAAGTTGTCTTTTGGCCTCAGCCCATGTGGGCTCATTGCCTCGCAGAATCATCACAGCTTCCATTACTTTTTCCACCAGCATAGGAGGCCGACCGTATGACTTGATTTCTGTCATATCTTTTTTATTTAGAGATTCCAGAGCCTAAAAATTCACATTCTTAAAATAGTATACTATTAAACAACAGTTTAAACATGAATAAAAAAGAAAAAGAATTGTATCATACAGCAATAGCTTCCTGCAGCGCTGGCAGAGCCTCGTCTAAATCATGTTGGGCAAGGTCGGCCATGTGTTGACATTTGCTCTCCTCCTCAGCAATCCTCTCGCTCTTCTGTGCCACTGACTATAACACAAATTCCACATATATACTTGCATAAATTCCACACATATACTTACATAAATTACATTTTTACATAAATTCCACACATATACCTGCACAAATTCCACGTAAATACATAGTAAGAATAAAAAACTTTCCGCATTCTCTCTTCTTAATTGATTGCTATCTGATCGGAGTTATAGCATTCATATGTTGCATGTTTTCAGTTTTACATGCAGTGGGTCTAAGTGACCACTGACCTTCTGCTGCTCGTCCGCCTCCCGCTTTTGTTGAACTATGATCACCAGGTATTCATCACACTGTTTCTGGAACTGGGCCACTTTAGTTTTGGCATCCTCTAGCTCTAGAGACATTTTCTCCACTTTCTGTCGCGTGTCATCAATCTTGCTCAGACCGTTTCGCAGCTTATCGGCTGCCCCTCCTAGTTCATTTTTCTTGTCATATAAAAGTCTGAAAATTAAAGAAATCCTTGGTATGAAAATGATGACACTATTATTAGTTGAGTAAAAGGACTTTTATAGAGAGGCCATTGTGAGACAGAATCAGTCGAACAGTCACCTGGAATGTGTGTGGTAACTTTAGTACACAATTAAAAATTTGTGTGAATAGTCAATGGAACACCTACTTTTTGTATCCGGACACTAGCTCAAGATAGTTTGTGGGGGTGACGTAGTTGTGTCTTCTGAGTTCAATCAACATCCTCTTGGAGTATTCTGTTACAGACTTGTGCATCACAGAGAACATTTTAGCCAGCGATGGCTTCAGCTTGTCCTGAAATTGAACACAAAATGATTTGTCATGAAAATATTTGAAAAATGGATCATGAAAATAAATAATGATGAAATACAACAATGATGAATACAGTGAACAACAGAGCATTATTCAGATGACAACAACGATGAATACAGTGAACAACAGAGCAATATTCAGATGACAACAACGATGAATACAGTGAACAACAGATCAATGACAATAATCTGAAGAAGACTACCTCCTCCTCTGATCCCAGAGTGATTTCGTTGAGGTATTTGTCTGCAACCTCCAGTAAGGCATCTGCTGGCCACTCACTGAACCAATCAATGGTAGTACAGTTCACAAAGGCTGGATACATACGAATCCGGTTTCTGCAGGAAAATGTTGACAAATGGATGACCATATCAAAGTTGTTTTTTTTAATTCTTTTTATGTCTAATAGTTGTGACAATTTTTGTTTTTTACAGAATTTGTGCATACAATTATAACTAATGCATCTTTGAGAGTTAATGATGTCAAGTTACTAATTTGATATTGATTGCAAAAGACTAGCTGCAGGACTTTCTCACTAACCTGAAGGGCTCTCCCACTGGGCTCATACACAACACAATATGCATGTTGCCTCGTACACGTTCAATCAAGAATGCAAAGATGCTCTGAGGGCTGTCATCCAATCCCTCTTTCTTGGCAATGTCACTCAGAGCATTTCGCACCTAGTATCGTCAAACACAAGATGCACAAGATCAAATCAAACATAGCAAGTATTTCTATCCAGATGATAGGTCTGGCGATACATTGCTAAACATGTACATCATGTGGTTGCACTAAAATGTCTGTCATTTCTTTCTCTTTGCTCAATTCATTAATTTAGTTAGTTCACAGATCACAGAAAAAGTGTTACTCTTAAACCAACCTCATTCCATTAGAAAGAATCTTTAAACTTTAAACCATTAATATATTTTGTTAATTAGAATCATTGTCCGATATAAATAATCTATTGTTTTCAGTATTTCATAATCCATGACTTTAAACAGAGTGGACCTTAAAAAGCTGATTTTGATCCTAGGTTAATAGTTAGTGTCATTGAATGAGCAAAGAGAAAGAAACTTGTATAAAAACAATATCTAATTTGTCAGAACAACCCATCATCCACGTGTATCTTAATTTGTCAGAACAACCCATCATCCACGTATAGCCAGTTTTGTCTCAGTGTATCTAGGAAACTATACGTCACACTGCACCACTGAAGTCTGAATATATTTGGATCTAGGCTGAGTGCAAGGGTGCATATAAACACTGTTATGACAAAACAAATATCGTATTCATCCTATTGAATGCCCCAGCGATTAAAAAATTGGAAAAGGGGAGGGGGGGGGGTGTTATTTAGTATTTAGTGTTTCAATTAAGATTTTGAGAAATGTTTAAACATCAAATTCTAAATGAGTTATTGTGATACTTTCCTTTACGATAATATAATTCACTGAAGTCATTTTGATTTATTATTTCAACTTGTCAAAACAACATAATAAATACAACCAAGATATAGTAGCTATTACTGGTATAAGGTATGTTATACTGTGTTTAAATGGGGAGGGGGCTCATAATTTTTAAGAATTGAAAAAAGGCCTAGGGGTGCTTATATGCTCAATAGGATAAATATGGTAATTGAAATTGATTTAAAACAATCAGTCAAATTAATTCCACATCACTCCCAAGTTCTAGTCTACACACATCTGACAGTTTAACATACAGAGAACAGTGGACAATACAGCACATACAGTGTCTATTACAACATTGAAATCAAGTGTGAATTTTTAAAGAACATTGGTCGGCCAGCATTCCTGACACATTTTTTCACGAAACGACTGATTTCAATCACCACCGTATTTATCAGTTGTAAGAAGTTTTGTATACCTATTACACTGAGTTAAACCTTTGTAGCCCCTCCCGAAACTATACACAGGCTTCTCAAATCTTGTTAGGATATTATTCATCATGAAGCCATTACACTGATGATATGCGAGACATACATAATCGGTAATTTCCATATCTATCCAAAATCAGTAATTAAGTGAACCTGAACCTGTGTAATGACATATATATAACAACCTCAAAATCAGTGGTTGAAATCAGCTGAATAGGTGATCGAGACCAGCTGAATTGTGATCGAGACCAGCTGAATCGTGATCGAGACCAGCTGAAAAGGTGATCGAGACCAGCTGAATCGGTGATCGAGACCAGCTGAATCGTGATCGAGACCAGCTGAAAAGGTGATCGAGACCAGCTGAATCGGTGATCGAGACCAGCTGAATCGGTGATCGAGACCAGCTGATTTGAAATCAGTTTAATTGGTGATTGAAATCAGCTGAACTGCTGATTGAGCCCAGCTGAATCAATGCAGTGTTATAGCAACACTAGAATCAGTGACTGGGCTCAGCTGAATCTATGCAGTGGCACATCAATACCAAAATGCTGGGTTACCTCCTCAAATTCATCGGGCTTGTACAAATTGGGAACTTCACCACTACTGAGTACATTGTTAATGTCCTCTAGGAAGCCTTCCTCTACCACCTGAGTGTCATTAAAGATAAACACTGTTGTCTTATTGTCCACGCCGGCCTGCCAGTACAGTCTCTTCAGATCTAAATAATAACATAATTATACAATTCTCAGCAAGTTCACACCAATCAAAGCACGATATGGCAACGTACTAGATATACTTATATAAGGATGCACTGATATCTCGGAATTCATTCTTGCAACTATACATGGATGTACTGACCATCTCGGAATTCATTTTTGCGATAATGTTTGGTGACTTCTATTTGGAATGTGGTGTATTCACAGATGTAAGCTGCCAGCCTTGTTAAGCTCTGTCTGCCACTCCCACCGATACCGATCAGGAGCATGTTTCCTCGAGGCTGTCGGATCACTCGAACTATTTTAGACACTGTAAAATAAACAACTCATGCTTTTAATTATAATCCAGGGCTATATTTTTGCTAGATTCAAGTAAACTTTGCATTCAAAGTTCAACAGTATTGCTGATTTTACAAATTCGAACCTAAATTGTCAAATCATTGTTGTAATTTTAATGTAAACGATTTCTGACCGTGTTCTATTGCATCCCTGAAGAGCACCAGGTCCATGTTGACAACGCCTGGGGTGCTGTTGTACTCTTCCAAAAAGTCAGTCATTGCCTTCTTCAGCTGGTTAATATCCTGTATATCTTCATATACATTGTCTGGATTCATGTAATCACCTGAATAGAATACAGTACAACCTCAATATTCTGCTGCAAAATCACATTGTCTGGATTCATGTAATCACCTGAATAGAATACAGTACAACCTCAATATTCTGCTGCAAAATCACATTGTCTGGATTCATGTAATCACCTGAATAGAATACAGTACAACCTCAATATTCTGCTGCAAAATCACTACATTGTCTGGATTTGTGTAATCACCTGAATAGAATACAGTACAACCTCAATATTCTGCTGCAAAATCACATTGTCTGGATTCATGTAATCACCTGAATAGAATACAGTACAACCTCAATATTCTGCTGCAAAATCACATTGTCTGGATTCATGTAATCACCTGAATAGAATACAGTACAACCTCAATATTCTGCTGCAAAATCACATTGTCTGGATTCATGTAATCACCTGAATAGAATACAGTACAACCTCAATATTCTGCTGCAAAATCACTACATTGTCTGGATTTGTGTAATCACCTGAATAGAATACAGTACAACCTCAATATTATGCTGCAAAATCACATTGTCTGGATTCATGTAATCACCTGAACAGAATACAGTACAACCTCAGTATTTCAGTTTGAAATTCAAGTCAGGAAGGCATAATTGTACCAAATGGTAGAAATAATTTCAAAAGCAAACACATAAAAAACAAACCTATATTCTTGTCGAGATTTTAAGCAACACAACAAATGAACACAAAATTCATCTATGGACCAAGAATAACCATTCAATCCTCATGTATAAATGTGTATTCTATACAATGTAAAATTCTAACTATCATGCCAACAAATTCGAGAAATAATCAACAATTATTATAGATATAGAAAGCCCATGGCTTACTGGTCGCTTACATATTAAACAACACAAAACTAAAAATAGAATTGGTGTTTGTGCAACAAATGAGTCTTTTATCAAAGAAGTAAAGTTTTTCTGCGAATAGTTGCAAAGATACTGGTATTACTAATCAAATTATCACTTACACTAATCCAAATCCAGCCTTACCACTTTCCCAGCATGGATATTCTTCAATGACATGTCGCATGGCCATCTCTAAGACCTTGGATTTTGCCTTTAGTGATGCCATGCCCTAAGGTGATCAGCTCTGAATTCTATTACTAAGAACCTTTCTGATGATATGTCACATAAAACCTTTGTAGAATTCGGATTTTCCACACTGATTCCCCCCTCCCCTACATCTCAGGAGCGATCATGACAATCTTTACTAAAACCTTTCTGCACTAGTTGCAGATTTCATGCATTTTCAGTAAATACAGTAAAATAAACTTATAGCGAAGTGCTGGAGATGAATATTTTGATTTCGCTATGAAGGCAATTCATTTCATGCAGCAAGTTCATAATATGTTTCTAAACTACAAGAAATAAAAATCACTTCACCATAAGTGTGAATTCATTATAAGCATGTATATTCCCTGTAACAGTGTTTTACTTTAATCCATATTCTGAACAGCTGATTCAGAGTCCAGTCCAATTATAATAAGATTTTCTAAGATTTAATACATTTCCTGTATATGAATTCCACATAACACTCCATCTTCTAAGAAAATTTTGGTCCCACCCCTAAGGCCCTTTTGAGGAAAGGACACTTAAATTTACTATCCTCTAAATTGTCTGCCCTACAAAATGCAATATACAATATTGAAAGTTGTCCATGTACTTTTTGAAACGTTGGAAATAAATACCAACAGATGAAACACAACAACCTATGACACTGATTTAAGTAGGCCACCTGATTGATACTGATTAAAGAGGCAAATTGAGTAACATCAGTTGCAGTGGGCTCCTCGAATAACTCTTCTAAATAGGCTTGAGAGAATAATTTCCAAAGTTGACCTACCAAAAATTGGAGGTTGTTTGTTTGGACATATATTGTGGTAAGTCTGGTCAAACAGCGTGCCAAGTTTCTCTGTCATCAAGTTCACAAAAGTCTCCGTATCTTTTTCATCCACCAGACGATCAGAAAACACCCTATTGATACACAAGACAGTTAATACTGGTTGAAGATGATCAGAAAACACCCTATTGATACACAAGACAGTTAATACTGGCTGGAAACATGACAAAAAGACTGTACTTGGATTTTTCAATACGCGTCATGCTTTGTGTAGTTGAAGTTTCAATGAAATGGAAATGAGTTGCTCAGAAATCATTACTATTTGTTGTGATGCAATCTTGCGGATTTCATTATGATATATACCCATAAATTCCTTAAATCATTCTGATTTTACAGCAGTTAATCATTAGAAAGTTTTCTCAATAGTATAACCAATCCACGATTTTATGTTACTGAAATACAGAGTAAACCAAGAATATTTACTCCCAAGAAAATACTTTGTGTGGTCCAATTACCTAAAGCATTCATGAATCCATAGTCTTGTCATGGCATGCTTCGTGTCGTGAAAATCCTTATGAGCCCTTAAAAGACCTTGGAAAATCTGAAATTCAGATGGTACAATCATACACATGTATGTCTTTAACTGCACTACAACAATTAAAAGAAAACACACATTCCATTTTAATGTAAAAAATTTAGCATCAAATAAAATGATTTTTGCATTCCTCAATGTATATTCCTAGAATGTGAAAAGCAAACCTTTGAGATGTCCCTCAAGTTGAATAGGTAGTGGATTTTTGTGGGTGTGGGGAGGAACTTCTGAACAACAGCCTCATACATTTCAATGGTAGCCTGTGTCATGATGTCTCCGATGGGTTTGACCTCCTCCTCAAAGTCCTGCAGTTTCTGGTTGATCATGCTTCCAAAAATTCTCTTTATCTGGGACTCCTGACATAATCATCATTAAACGTTCAGTAAGGCTAAAGCAACACAAAACTAACAACTTTTTTTTTGTTGAAAAAGTTTGAACTATGTCTATCCAATAAACTTGAAGCATCCAAAACATAACGTACATGTGGGAATGTCATGTTGACGAGATTAAAGCGACTTTGGAGCCTTCTTGAAATGACCATTCTGCCACCACCTGGAGGTCCCATACCAGCCAACAAGAACATGTCCTGGAAAGCATACCCAATCATCCATTAAAACATAGTCACAACTCACTACTTTTTCAATATTTTGTTGCCACCTAAAGTCTGAAGCACTGACCTTGATGTACTTCTGAGTCTGTTTTTCCCTGTCGTACCAGAAGCCGTAATCCAGCCACAACCTCATCAGTTCCAGAGGAGGCTGGGAGCCAAACGTATCCTTTGCTGGCATGTTGAAGTCGTCCATAAATGTCAGCAGTTTCTTTCCACCTATGGGGACGTACACACCTTTAGTCCTCTTCTCCACGCGACTCTCAATGATGTCTTGCACATTGTTGGAAGAAGTCTACAAATACACATTTACAGCTTGACAATATTTTCACAATAAATGGTTAGAAATACGCATTGTAAATTACTGGTGTGTATTACACATAGCCAGGTACTGATCTGACTGCATGGATTACATTAGATTGTACATATCAATACACTTTCCATTGTTGGCATTGATAGTGAGCCATAAAAAATTAGATCTCTGCTAAGACACTTGTCTCCATTCCCTCCTTGACATTGCCCCACCACATCTTTTTTTATTCTCAGACAGAGTCCTCGGATATCTTTAAAGTTTTTTTTCGGTCCCATCAAGTTCGATATAATGAGGTTTGACTGTGTTTTCCCACAATATGCTCAACCATCATATCTCCTAAGCTGTTTACCTGACCTGACATGTTGACTGTAAGCTTTTTACCTGAGCTGACATGTTGAATGTAAGCTGTTTACCTGAGCTGACATGTTGACTGTAAGATTTTTACCTGAGCTGACATGTTGACTGTAAGCTGTTTACCTGAGCTGACATGTTGAATGTAAGCTTTTTACCTGAGCTGACATGTTGACTGTAAGCTGTTTACCTGAGCTGACATGTTGACTGTAAGCTTTTTACCTGAGCTGACATGTTGACTGTAAGGATGCTGTAGACCTTCGAGTCCAGTTTAGAAAGCGTATTCTCCACCATGGATGTCTTTCCTGTTCCGACCGGTCCTACCACCATCACCGGATTGAAGGACCGCACCAGAGCGGACACTAAGTACTGATATCGCACAGTGTCGACTGTCGGCACAATCAGTTTGAAGAAAGGTACACTGGGTAAGAAAAACACAAGATGCCCATGGGCCACATCACTCATCTACGCATATTGTATACATCTACATAAAATCATTATCATAATGTTGAAATCAATTCTGCATTTGCTATAGTTCTTGGGAAGTATGAACCCAACCTAAAAGACTAAATGAGGGTAGGAAGGGGGAGGGGTACCACCGACCTTCAGTTACCTCTTCCATCCTGTAACCAGTTCCTCAATTGTCTCTGTGACGATGATTTTTAAATGTATTTTCTATACAGGGGTCATTGTTTTTTAATAAATGACAATCTAATTAAGATTAGATCCTTTGATCTGCTCATGTATATCGCTACGCAATGTGTAGTGTTATAAGTGAGCGCATCAAAGGATCTAATTTTAATTAGATTGAATAAACCACTTTGGAATGTAAAGATGCTTAGTGAGTCAAAATAATGTTTTGGGTCATGCACGAATGCCTATTATGTGAATCAGATATACTGTGAGTTGTCTTCATTCCATGGTGCTAAATTTTCACGATTTGTTACTATGGGTACCATTGCCATGGTTTTAATTTCACATTATAGAAAAATCTCCTTTTTAAATTTAGATAAACAAAAGCATTGAAATAGTTTTAGTATGTTATTCATTATGGTTTTGATTTCACAGAAAAATGATCAATTGTGAACATGGTGAAATTAAAATCATCATGTTAATTTTACAATCGAGAAGTCAGGACAATAAGATTCCATTTTTCTCTACACAATGACCTTGATTTGAGATACTACCATTTTTCTCTACACAATGACCTTGATTTGAGATACTACCATTTTTCTCTACACAATGACAATCTGAGATATTAGTCAGAAGCCAGTTCTTAATCTTGGATGACCGTCTATGACCCGTCTATTCAGAAGACATGAATCACACAATGTTTCACCCTTCGTACCTCTTCACCACCTCCTTGTGACACATAAACCTTATTTTGTCAAGTATATAGAAATATATCAAATTCCCTTCAAAGATATAGTTCATACAGATATTTCAAATTCCTGTTTATATACCCCCCCCCCCCCCTCTCTTTCACACACATACACACTTCATTTGGTGGGAGGGTGAAGTGACATCTAATTTTGAAAACCTTTGTAGAAGAAACCTGATTTAATCCGCAATCTTACTTTGGCTGATATTTCCACCCTGATTTCAGCTTGTCTTCCCAGTGGACCCAGGTTTTGCCTTTAGGGTCAACAAAGTATTCATAGATCATGTCTTTGTTGGGGAATGTTCCCTCCATTTCACGAATGTAATTGTCAATTTTTTTACGTCCATCCTCATCCACTGAGGCACAAATTGACCAGATCATGCAGAACTGGAACCACAGTTCTACCATCCTTACGAAGTTTTCACTGTCATGGGGGTCCACCTACAAGCAAGTCAATGTGATATCTAAGAAATCTATTCCTCTTCTTTCTTTTTCAACCACTATCCTACTACATGAAATGTTTAATTTTCTCCACATTCAAATGTACAAAGAATGAATCTCTTTTCCCAATAAATAAATGTTGACTTTACAAAAAATTTACCTCAAGACTCAGTCGCACATACATTGTACAGTTAAATGGACCAATTTCTAAATGCCATTCGACAAGAAAATGCTGTCATTTCATAATTCCTACTGTAGTTACTAGATTCTGATATTATTGGGTTGTTTTTTTAGTTTCTGAGAAATGATGAAAAACAAATCCTCTGAAGAAAACTCACCCCATTCTCTACAGTTCCGAGGGAATCAAATAATTTACAAAGAGACGACACTCCATTCAGCTGAGCAATGGGAATCAGTTCTTTACAGTTCTGTCGTTTAAAGTCCAGAATCTTCACCAGGTATTTATCAAACAATCGACGGAGCTCCTCAACAAGAGGCTGGCAAAGAGATAAAAAGCAGAAATCACAAATCGTACCAGGAAACATCTTTCTTGCACTAATAAAACTTCGAGAAATTTAGAGTGTAAAAGTCTTGAAATTGGTACTTCAATTGACCAACTACAACGTTTACACATTAGCCGGATATAATGTGTGAGGGTGGTAAAATTCATAATTTTGTTTTCAAAGGTAATATATTTAATTTAAAAACTTTATTTCATTTGAAATATGAATAAGTAACTAATTTTCTTTATTTTTTTTAAATTCTTTATTTGTTACAACATAACAATTAGTATCGCGTTTTATAATCGTCAATCACCTTAAAGAATTTGATTAGAATTAATTTTAAAATTCCTCAATCCCTAGGTTGGGGTATTTAGGACTCCCTTACAATGGACGGGTCATCCCCTAGGTTGGGGTATTTAGGACTCCCTTACAATGGACGGGTCATCCCCTTGGTTGGGGTATTTAGGACTCCCTTACAATGGACGGGTCATCAGTGATGCCTTACCTTGTTCTCCTTCTTCTTTTCCAGCCAGGAATCTACATACGGCTGCCATCCAATGTCTACATAGTCAGCATACACCATACCACACCGCGACACCGTGGCAGGGGACGCCACCGCTAGATCCTCCACTTCAAACAGAAGAGACACTTGCTCTGGCATGGCAATACGTTCTCCGTTGATCAAAGTCAGGATCTTGTTGTCGTCCATAACAGAGTTCATGCTTTCTATCCAGAGAGTATCTACTGGTCCATCAAATACCAGCCATTTCTCTTCCGGCTTCTCATCTTTAAAAAAAAAAAACAATCATCAATTAAAGCTAAAACTGTGTACTTCTCTAATTACAAAAAACAATCATCAATTACATCTGAAACTTGTAAGGTATTTAAGGAAGAGTAATATCGGTTATACAAACCTGCACAAGTCTGTCTCATCACACTTGACAGTACTCCGTCTGTCCATTCATTGGTATTGATGTCAAATTCACCATACAGCTCTCCCAAAGACAAAGACTTGGGATTCAGAGGAAAATCCTTAAATGATAAACATCCATGTTTACTGGTTAATATAAGCTGTTGTCAGTAGTCAGAAATGTCCATGTTTCATTGGTTAATCAATGTTACATAAGTAAAATATATAGCTATACAGTAGACAAAGTGTAGTGATGATGGGAAATCTTGTTAAGTAAATTCTGTATGGGGGAATGTTTACATACTTTCTTCATTGTACTCAATTTTGTGAAGAAGAAAAAAACGGTATTGACAAACTCAAAAAAAATATGTCACTGTTAAAACTTCCAACAGCGTACAAGCATGCCCTAAAATAACTTACCTTAACAGCCTGATAAGAGGCTCCCTCTTTGTTCAGTCTGGTCATGGTGGCCTGCAGCATTCGCCAGGAGACTGTTTTTCCTGACTGTGTATTACCGACAATCATGACGGAGTGTCGAGAAGTCTTCGTCTCGTATAACTGTATGACCTTTGTCAGTGTGTGGTTATTCACCTGCAGGCAGTTACTCTTCAGCTCCGCCGTGATGGCTTTCTTCATCTGAAAAGTTTATGTTTAACATCACTTGTTGTTCTGACACAGTATCTACTTACCACGCTAACTAGCATGATAGTTATCAATATCACACACATGATATACTGGATGATAAGATACCTCTGAATAGTCGACACAGTATCTAACTTACCACGCTAACTAGCATGATATTTATCAATATCACACACATGATATACTGGATGATAAGATACCTCTGAGTAGTCCATCGTTGGAGTTTCTACTCCTGGGAATAAGTCAGACATGATACCATTAAACAATGGCAGATCTGTGGAGGTCAGTTTGGCCACATTCATGTCTTTCATGGACAGAAGCAATATCTGAAAAACATACCATAGCTTTTTATTGAATCACTTACCCTCCACATTCTAAACTCATCGAAGCAAATCAGAGCACCTCAAAATTCTAGATTTGATGAAGTCCCAACAATTATCATATATTGTGTAATGGAAAATGTTCACTCCAAGTTATTTTTGCCAAAACACATTAAAAACAATTTTGCTTTTCATATTTGCCCCCAACTATTTGTTAGTTCCATCACAGGGGCTTCTTATCCATTTTGTTCTCAATCTATATATAAATATCTAACAAGGGATGACACGAAAATAGGATACCGGTTGTAAACAAAGCTCAAAATCACCTTAGTTCCAAGAAACAGATCGAATCTTCTTATACAAAGGGTGTTAAACTTCTCGTAATACAAGTCCAACGTAGTCCGATCCTTTCATATTTAATTTAATGAGTTTTATAAACGAAAATAATTCAAGCTGTCTGCGTTGTCGTCGATCACGCACAGGAAAAGATAACTCCTGCAATGAAAGTAACTTCCAGCTTTCGGAAACTCTCGGGAGTGTTTATATTTAGACGAAAAATCTAGAATTTTTTTAACGCAAATAACGGTATTTAAAACGGGATTTGTTTTTCTTTGTAAGGTAATATTTTCTTTCAGCCTGATTTTAAATGCAGTGTACAACACTCCAGTCTATAAAACTCATTAAATCGAACATAAAAGGATTGGACTACGTTACTTTCATTGCAGGAGTTATCTTTTCCTGTGCGTGATCGACGACAACGCAGACAGCTTGAATTATTTTCGTTTATAAAACTCATTAAATTAAATATGAAAGGATCGGACTACGTTGGACTTGTATTACGAGATGTTTAACACCCTTTGGATAGGAAGATTCGATCTGTTTCTTGGAACTAAGGTGAATTTGAGATTTGTTTACAACCGGTATCCTATTTTCGTGTCATCCCTTGTTCCCCTGTGGTTCCATCGGGTAAAGAGTAAGTTCATATTCGCCGAGTTCTGAATTCACTCATTTAACATGAGGATAAAAAGGGCATTGGGGGGTGGGGGTGGGGCAAAATTTGACCTATATAGTATTCTTTAAACTACTGTATAGTATCTAAAGAGTTAAATTTCATGTAAATCTGAAAATAGACACTGTAAGTTTACTTTGTTTACAGTGCATTTATCAAAACTCTTTGTATCAAATACTACAATCATATTCAACAGACCTCTTCATCCGGCATGTTGGGGTTGGATCTCTTCTTGGAGCCAGCATATCTCAACACGGACACTAATGCACGTAATCCAAAATCATAGTGGTCCTGTTTTGACAGTTGTTGTTCAGCCAATGAGTACAGAGTGTACACTTTCTTAGCGAGGACCTGCATGAAAAGATAAAACAAAGATTTAATATAAAAAAAGTAACACACGTTTTTTTCTATCGCTATAGTATTAATTTTTTCATTTCTAAGTTAAAACGAGCACATTAAATTTTTATTTAAGAATATTATTTACCCTAGTATTTCCAAAACCTTCTCCAAAGAGAATGATTTCAGAAATCATAGCTGAATCAGGGACCACCATAGCAATGGGACGGAACATCGATTTCAAGTTGTCAGGCAATTCTGTTCTGCCAGCATATCCTTGGGACAGAAATACAAAAATGGTTATTAGCACATTTGTACATGTAGTGATGGTGCAGTGTAAAATTTGTTAATATGAATAGGAATTATGAAGTTAACACCCTCCACGGTAGAAGATATGAAATTCTGTAAAAATTGAGTTGAGCTGAGGTAGTTTACCTGGGTTCATTGTAATGAAGATACCACAGGACCACACTAAATCAATTTCTCTTCCTTCAAACACAAATCTGGCTTGTCCAGTCGACAGAGCCAGTAAAATAGCCAGGATCTGCTGAGCGACCACGGACAACACTTCAATGTTGATTCTGTTAAACTCATCAAAGCAGCCCCAAGCCCCAGTCTGAAATTAATCATTTTTGCTACAATAATTAAGAAGAAAAATTCCAACATATCAAGGACTTCAATATGATGCTCATATCACACAACCATACCATGAACTAGATTTCATAATAGACTTCATGTTTTCTAGAACCATAGTCAAACTAATATGCCACAAATTACATATACAGGCAACACTATATGTATTCTGAGGGGGGGGGGGGGGGCATCAAAAATCTAATAACTTAGAGGTAGAGTTACACAATTACTTTTCCAAATGAATCTAGTTCACAGCAGATAACACACAGTTCCATGACAACATACCTGGGCTAGACCTGAGAACATTTTGCCCATGGATTTGTAGTCCAGACCCTCCGAACAGTTCACAACGATGACATACATGCCCAGGGACTTGCCCAGATCCTTAACAGTCTCAGTCTTGCCTGTTCCTGCTGGACCTTTAGGACTTCCTCCTCTGTGGAGATGAAGAGCAGTGGTCAGCGTGACGTAACACCGATCGGTCAGTGGAGTAATGACCAGACGTCCAGAATTTCCTAGATACTCATAACCGTAAGGAAATTGCGTATTGGTCTGCTTTACAACACAGTTGTCAATGGGAGGCTATAAAAACAAAAAAACATTTTAAAATGGGTTAATTCACAAAAACTGCAGGGTTCAATTTGTAGTCTCACAAACTGTCTAATTTGGTAATCCATTAAAACATGATAAATTACAGATCAGTCGTACATGCATAAATTTGTTGTTATAGATTAATGCCCTATATGCATGCAGATAAGCAAAACTAACAATTGTAAACATTTGGTCAAGCCATGAGGCCCATTATTTCTATCAGATAAAAACTGCCTATAAAGTTAACTTTTTTGACAATTTTTCAAACTATCAATTCTGTTGCAGAATATTTCTTTATCATATTGAGCTTCAACCATTCTTAAGAATTATTAAGAATATCAAAGCTTAAGTATGATACCCATTAAGTGACAAGCCTCAATCCAATACATAATGATTACAAAAGTCTTATTTAACAAAGAGATATGTGATCAAGTTGTCTACATTCGATGCACTCCCAGTCAAACTAATGCCGGATATGCTCAAGTCAAGACAAACTGTTTTCTAGAAATTACTTACACCTATACCAACCATGTTAATATCAAAAGCTGTAATGTCTCTTAAAGTCAAATAATTTAACTATTATTTTTCTCAAGCCTCACTTGTAAATTAAAAACACACTTCTGACAAATCAAAGACATCAGACTGTTAAATGTATGCTCACCTTTTCCCAGTAGAGCCTCAGCTGACTGAGCCACTCAAAGGCATTCTCATCCGACACTCCACCTTTGATTAGTTTTTCTATAATGTCTCTAGCGTGAATCTCAATTGTCACAAGAGCCACAATTTTCAGTCGTTGCATCTTTTCTAACTTTCCTCTGATGGCTTCTGACAATTTGTTCAACATTGCTACTTGTTTTTTCTTCATGGTTTTCAGAGCTTTTTTGTCTCCTCTGTCTTTGGTCAGCCTCAGGGCTTTCTCCACATCAGCCGTCCACTGGATCTGACTGGCCGTGATGCACAGCTGACCAGGGTGGTCCTTGATCCACTTATCCCTCTTGGTCATGCCGTGCTTTTGTTTAAGGTTTCCTTTACACTTTTTCAGTTCATCTTGTAGAGTCCACCTCATAGTCTTCTCCACATCACACAACCATGACTGTGAAACAGAGAAAGTGTTATACACAAAACAACATAGTCTTCTCCACATCACACAACCACGACTGTGAAACAGAGAAAGTGTTATACACAAAACAACATAGTCTTCTCCACATCACACAACCACGACTGTGAAACAGAGAAAGTGTTATACACAAAACAACATAGTCTTCTCCACATCACACAACCACGACTGTGAAACAGAGAAAGTGTTATACACAAAACAAAGACAACCTACAGAAAAATGAATACTGTTAAAACAGACACCATTCTAAGATGATAGGTAAAACAATACATGTACCAATCACACCAAAAATATCATAACTGTACAATATCTACATCCCATAAAGCTGTCAGAAGAAGACAAATGGCTCATCTCTTATGATATACACAAACACAACACAACTAAAAGGATGTGATTACTTCTTCAAATTGTGATGAATCCTTTACATTCAATGTTAGAAATTTAAATTAAGTCTAATCTCATTGCATGAGACGAAACAAAATACACTTTAACATCTAGTTATATTAATTATAGCTAAGATAGCAAAAAATGTTAAATTATATTAAAGATACCAATATCATTTATGTAGATGTAACTAATTAGCTCAATGTAATGTCTCAATAATTACGGAATATAATTAGAAGCTTGGGAACGTATAAGACAAGAATTGTTTTTCCATACCTCTACTGGTCCATCCAAGTAGACAGGTCTCTCATAGGGCACCACTTCTCCATCGGATGACATCATAGCATTGGCTTCCCACTTCAGTCCAGGCTACAACACAGCAACATCCAGTCAAATACCACCTTATTCAACAACTCAAAACCAGAGATGTCATATTTCATCCGTAAAAAATGCTCTGTTATACAGGACATAGTTTGATTACAAGAAAAGGTGGAGATAACAAACAGTGATCAATCTCATAAACCCTGTAAAAAATACAAAATAGAGAGTAGGGCAAACACGGACCCCTGGACATACCAGAAGTGGGATTAGGTGCCTAGGAGGAGTAAGCATCCCCTGTCGACAGGTCACACCCAAACAGTAATAAATCTCATAACTCCTATAACTATAAGGAATAGCTGGGCAAACACGGACCCCTGTATACACCAGAGGTGGGATCTGAGGTGCCTAAGAGGAATAGCATCCTGTTGACCGGTCACACCTATCGTGAACCCTACATCTGGATCAGGTAAACGGAGTACTCCGTAGTTAAAATCAGTGTGAAAAGAACGGCCAAACTATTGGTATATGAAACATATTGGACTGAAAAGAAAGCAGCCTGCATTTTGAGAATCCAATGGTGGTGTATAAATAGTAACCGAGATACTGAAGGTTTATAAACAAGAAATCACCCATTCATGTACATATATCATAAAATTAATGGACTAGCAGTGTTCACACAACCTGTGCATGATCACTAATGATTATTGTGCATTACACCTATTTAATACCTAGTATGATGAGCTAGACATTGATACTTTTTATGAAATATCTATGGGTCCTGTAAGTTGACTTGGAAGCATTTATAATCAGCAATTCAATATTCATGAAACAAGATGAAAATTAGAGTGTAGAAATTTGTAAGTCCTGTGAATTTGCATGTACTGTTGTGATCCAGTGAATTTGTGTGAACCGCTTTGAGGCTGTGAATTTGGAGTACAGCCAATATGTATGACATCAGATTCTACGAAAACAATGACAACACTGTTCAGAGAAGTCTATCAAAGTTTACCTTGTTCATATCTAAGCTCTTAATGTTGTCAAAGCATTTCTTGAGGTGAGGCTGCACTGCTTTGGGGTTCTTAGACTGTCCCAGAATCTCTAGTAAATCATCATTGGACAGGAAGTAGAAGCGAGGGAAGATCTGACGTTTTGTTTCCAGATACATGTCCAACGATTTCTGAATCTCCTCTAGCTTGACATTCATGTCGTTCAGTTCCTCCAGTAAACCTGTTCATAGACACAGCACACAGAATATCAAGCAAGAGCATTCTGGGAAATTTCTAAAAATAGTTTGAACATTTACAGCAGGTGATCTTACCTTCATGATGGGTTCCTCTAAGAGCGTTGCGGTCCTTATTGAGCCTTGTCATGATGACTTTCCATTTAGCATTAACATCATCAAAATCAGCAGATTCCCGTGGCAACTGTTTCCTGATGTCTTCACCCAAGAAGATATTCTGTTAGCATTTAGAAATTGAAAAATGTAATAACATTAGCGATTAAAAACAAATGGACTAAAGAAAGTGGAAGAGAAAATGTCTTTGCACGGAAATTAAGTATAGGGCATATGAGTTTTGGACATTTGTGAGTACATGTATAGGATACGCAAGTGATTAACTATATCAAATTGCTGACATCTATAAGTAAATCACTTTGTAATTATTCATTACAAACATGCTGATTATGGCTGTGTTTTATTTTACAGGATAAATGTAAGAATGTGGCATCCCAGTACACAGTCCATAGTTTTTTCACATGACTTCAGGAATGTGCAATGTTTTTATGTATTGACTTATTGGAGGGTATGTTTAGTCCAACAAAAGACTAAACAGTCTAAGGATGCAGCAAAAGACATAATATCTGAAGAAGTCAGTAAACAGAATGTTTTTCATATCTCTTATTTTATTACAAAAAAATCTTAAGTTACAATGTGGATAAAGTGAATCTTTGAATTTTATTTTATTGCAGATTTTAACTGCGTGTATAGGACATACACTTATATTGTATGCAAGGCAAATCGTGTCAAGATATGTATGAATACAAAATCAATGTGATGACATTACTTTTCCTACAAATTTGTTTTCTTGTAAATCGATTGGTTCAACATTGAATTTCAAGGGACTACTCAACATTTGCTTTCTCTATTTCTATTCAATAAAGATGTGACAAATTTCAACATGCCTCGAGGTACATCCACTGCCTCTGAACTGTGAGCAGCATCTCCACCACTTCCAGGATGTGAGACAGAGTCCTTTCCCATTTATCAACTTCCTGTTCAAAGGCCTTGACGAATCTGGATGCTTTCATTGTAGAGAGCTGTACTTGGTTGTCCTCAAGAGCAGTAAACACATCATCTGTGCTCCTGTTAAATCAGACATACCGGTAAGTAAACATAAAGTTCGTGCTCCTGTTATTTCAGACATAGCGGTTCGTGCTCCTATTATTTCAGACATAGCAGTTCGTGCTCCTATTATTTCAGACATAGCGGTTCATGCTCCTATTATTTCAGACATAGCAGTTCGCGCTCCTATTATTTCAGACATAGCGGTTCGTGCTCCTGTTATTTCTGACATAGCGGTTCATGCTCCTATTATTTCAGACATAGCAGTTCGCGCTCCTATTATTTCAGACATAGCGGTTCGTGCTCCTGTTATTTCTGACATAGCGGTAAATAAACATACATGTAAAGTTCTGTGTGGTTACTTCTGTAATGACATCACATACAACCAAAGGCTGCATGGTTTAAACTAGAGAGCCATGCATGCAATAAAACATTGAATTTTTCAACTTTTGCATATTTTGATGCATTTGAGAACAGATATGTACACATGTATGCCAAATGAAACTGAAAAAAGACAATATATCATAATAGCCTTTCTTGGCCTCCATAAAATTCAAAGCATACCGAAAAGACAAATCTAGGGCACATACATAAAATCTATTTAAGCTTGTATTCAATCTGGACGAATGAGTGTGTGAAAAAATACCACCTTTTTTATCTTGGGGGACATAAACAATTTACAAATACTTCTCAAAACTGAAATCTGCATTCTGATACACAGAGTATGATTCAGTCAATGATTTAGATAAATATTATATACATTGTAATGTGTAATATGTTTCTCATTATATCAGAAACTCGTCATAGATCAATACAGTGAAACATGGTTATAGTGAACAACCTTATAATGAATTCACGCTTACAGCAAAGTGAATTTCATTACATTTCTGTTTGTCCCTAGCACTTTGCTATAAGCTTATTCAACTGTATGACATACAAACAGACAGATAGACAAGGCAATTATAGACAATCTGAAACGAAAACCTCACATGACCAATGTTTATACAGATAGAAAGATGGACAAATTTCAAAAATCAGACCATAAACAAGAAGTTTATATTGTAAGGAATATAACAGCTGTCTGAAACCGATAATTAAGGACCTTTGTTCACATTGTCCAATCGCAATGCAGTACTCACCTGACTTTGAAATGACCTCTGTCTTTATAAGATGTGATGTCTAAATCTGTAACCTCCCATGTCTTGCCAATAGCCTCCAGACCCTAAACAATAATTAATGGAAGGATATCATTTTATGATTGTTATCAGACTAAGTGTCCTATTAACAAAATTATCATCAAGATCCAAACTCCCACCTGTTCTATGGCCAATTCCTTGGTCGCAGCCCCAGAAATATCCCCAATAGTTTCAGCATACTGGTCAAATCCAAATTCGATGATCTTCTCCAAAGTGAAATCTTCCGATTTGTGATCAAACTGACGCTGCATCTCAGTCTGTTGAAATACATATATAAATACAGTGATTGTACAAGCTTATTTTTAATACTGTAAGCATACTTATTTCTGTAGGTCAAAATTCTGCAGATTGACAAAATTTTGTCAGTGGATACAAAGAGCATGTGCAATAGTCCTGCTGATTGTACATCTGAGCTCTCGAGAGACAACTGACATTAACAGAAAGTCATCCACACTGAACTCCAGGACAACCTGCATGTTTTAGACTCATCTCTGCCTATCAGTCTAAAATTAGACACTTTGAATCACTTGAAACTATAAGTATTATATATAAATACTTTGAATCGTTTGAAATGATAAGCATCATCTAAGTATTTTGAGTAGTGTTTCATTCTCTCATTGTTTTAATTAACTCGTCATTCATTTGACATGTCCCATGCCTAACTGATTATCAGTAAGTTACACATTGCACATTAAAAATAACAACTTCACTTTGGTGTAAATACTGCAGACTTCCTGTGACCACAGACTCTGTCTAAATTGTACCATGTGGAAAGTACTACTAGTTTGTCTACAGTATACACTACTATACTTATTGATTAATATTCTAAATTCATTCTATTAATCCTTAGATTATCTGGTAATGGATTCTTCTCACTTTCCAGAGGTAGTCCTGAAATTATTCCCCCTACAGAAGTCTAGTTTCATCTGTTCTGTAACAGACAACTCTGCTAACCTGAATCTTGTCCCAATGACGCGGCCTCATAGCGCGGTTCTTCAAATCATTAATCAGCGGCATCGTTCTCTTAAACTGATCCACACGGTTTCTGCTCGTTTCCACCACTTCCCAATTTTTATCCTGAAAAAGACATGATTCCATGGTTTATAACTTAACAGTTCTCAAAGATATTGTATGCGTAAAATCAGCATCATTTCTACATGTTCAGAAAATTGACGGCTACAACCTTCAACTCCTTGCTCATCCTGTTGAGTTTCTTGAATATTGACTGCGAGGAATTTTCCATGCTCTCAGTCTGAAGCTGTACAAACTGGTTGCCTTTCCAGTCTCCCCAGAGGCCTTCCCATTCCTTGTTCAGGTTCCAAATCGTCTCAATCACTTCCAGATCCTGCAATAGATCAGGTGTCAACAACATCAACAACATCAATTCACATGACTAAATTATTATAGACCAGGTGTCAACAACATCAATTTACATGACTAAATTATTATAGACCAGGTATCAACAACATCAATTCACACAACTAAATTATTATAGACCAGGTATCAACAACATCAATTCACATAACTAAATTATTGAAACACCCATTTTCTGTCTACCCACTTTCAGATCTCTCAGTACTTGGAACTGCTGCTTCTGCCAGTAAGACTTGACATTTAAATCATTCAAAAGAACAAAACTGTAGGCAGTAAGAATAATCTTCATTATGAGAGTGAGCCAAATATATGTAACCCAAGTCAGCACCCTGCAGTAATGAAGACCCACTAATCTGAAACAGCGAGTCCATTTAGTTACCCCATTAAGTGTTGCTTACTTTCTCTAGGTTAGCGATCTCCTTTGAAGGTGGCTGATCAATCTTGAATATGTTTAATCCCTTTCTTATATTCTGCTCCTGCTTTTTCAGCTCCTCCATTTGAGATCGGATGATGTTGATGTTTTCCAAGGCATCTGGAGTGGGTATGGTACTAGTGAAGGGCCCCTTGGTTACGAACTCATCCACCAAATTGTGGACTTGCTTCTTGAATTCTTCGGACTGGGCCAGCAATCCACTTCTGAATTTTTCCTGTGCAAAAATGTAGGACATTCACTTAACAAAACCACATAGCATGCTGATTTGTCATAACATTAAATGCTACCTATTTCAGTATAAATCATGAGATATATATCACAATGTGAGTAAGTCTGTTCATAACAGTACTATATATCATACTGTACATAGTAAGGGCCTAATATAATCTCCACAATGACGGTCATTCTCTTGAAGCAAATTTATTTTGACGAGTTTGTATGCACAATTTTTTGGCACATTATCTGAAGACATCAAGACTTCCTGGATTCTTAAAATTTTGTTGAAGTGCACATCTTTTTATTCCTTTCCTTTTCACAAATACAGGGTAAACTTCATGAAGAAGATTTATATTGAGACAACAACTGATAGACATACACTGTACACAACTTGTTTAGTGAAGTCAAACATTTCTTGTGAAAAGCAAACACTTAAGTTCCTTGTACAAATAAAAAAAAAATCAACAGAGATGAAATGTTCTATTTTTATAACATCAAATTAAAAGAAATTGTGCAAAATTAACTGTAAATATCATTTAAGTTTTGTCACAAGAAAATTGAACTTTGGAAAATTAAAACATTTTAAATCTCAAGGATTTCATCTGCACTTTCAAATTTTTAAGATGCCTAGTTATGTCCTTCATTTCTGTTTACAGTGATTTCAAACTTGTTGAAGTAACCCCTTCAATACAATAGAACATTCATAAATCTTACCTTGTGTTTTTTAAGCATTTGTTCAGCATCAATCAACTTCTGTTGGAATACTATCCAATCATTGCTTAGTTCTGACAACATGGTTGTCACCTCCTCTTTGATTGGTACTTCATACTTTTCCAGGATGCTGAACTGATCATGAAGTGGTGGGAATTTGGCTTCGGTCTCCCCAAGGCCACCATTCAATTTCTCCCACAGTCCGAGGCTCAGCCCCAACTCGTCCAAAGTCTGAGGGGGTTTGCTGACACTGAAATTACAGGCATCAATTAGCCAATGAGACTATCACGTATATACACACACACACACCATTACACATTTCTTCAACAACAAAAAAACAATCTTCACAACACTTCACCTGACTTTAGGCACAAGGCAATATGCCTTTCTTCTCTGACCAGAAGGTAAGATAATACATTGTATATGTAGAAAATAATCAAAAGTCTCACTTTTCTCCATTCTCCTTAAGGAATGTGTGTAGCTCCTTAAGTCGGGTGGTGGCAATGGTGCTGAGCAGTGTAGTGAACTTGTTCTGCCACTCCGTGCAGTGACTGAGGATAGCATACTTCAATGGAGAACAGTCCAAGAGAACAAACTGAATGTTCAGAATGGTTTCCTGCGTCTGCACGTTATTAGCCACTTCATCATACCTGTCAAAAGGAACAGAGGTCATGAGGTCAGAAGTAATGCATTCAGATGTGTTGAAAGAACTGAGAAGTCATGATTTTATGTGGATACTGAGTGGAACAGACCTAGCAATATCAGCATCAAAAGAGGCCACCTGGGGGTTGAGGTTCTGGTATCTTTTGATAAACATATCTTTATTGATTTCCCAGATCTCGCGGTAATTATCCCAGGTGCTCAGGTAATTCTGTAGGTTCTGGGCATTAGTTGCCATGCCTTGATTTATGACTGTCTGTATCTTCTTGGTTTCCTCATCAGATGATATCATGGCAAATATGGCCTGCAAATAAAAATATGTATGGTTTCTTAAGTTTTCATACTTTTGAAGAAAAAGTGTATTAAAACAAAATACGAAAAAACAGTAGTACCTCCTTTGACGATTTCTTCTTGGCTAGGATAAGAGGAAGCCTGTTAATGCCTTTGATAGAGCTAGTCAGCTGACTACCAATTCCACCAATCACAGATGCTAGCTGCTTCAGAGTTGGCTGGAACTCCACCTACAAAAAGAATAAATCCAAGCATTTCTCATCGGATTGTGGATGTAACAGAAAAAGAAATACATAGTATAGCAGAATACAGTGAAACCCAGTTATAGCATATCTACAGGGCCTGCAAAAATCAGTTTGTTATAACCAAACTTCATTATACAGTAAATCACAGTTAAAGTGAACCTACAGGGCCTGCAAAAATCAGTTTGTTATAACCAAACTTCGTTATACAGTAAAACACAGTTATAGTGAACCTCCAGGACCTGCAAAAAACAGTTCGTTTATAATAACCAAACTCTGTTGCAGTAAAATTTTTTGCTATTGTTCCCTCATGGGGTAATTGATATGAATAATTAAGTGTGAATTTGTTATATGCATATTCGTTTTCAGCATGTCTTCTGTACAAGAGGAACAAAACATGAATACCTTGTCACCCTGCAAACAGACTTTGACTCTGAACAGTGGGTTAGGTGCTGACTTTCCATCCCCATTGATTGCCTTGGACAACTCCTGTAGGGACCATTTCACATTCAGTCGGAATGCCTCCTCCACCATGCGGTCCATTTTTTCCAGGTAACGCACCCAATGCTGTTGTACCTTTACACACATTAAACAAATAATTACTTTTCTGCCTGTATGCTAACAGATTTTCACAACAACAAAAAATTGCTTTTTTGTCTGTATGCTAACAGATTTTCACAACTACAAATAATTGCTTTTCTGTCTGTATGCTAACAGAATTTCACAACTACAAATAATTGCTTTTCTGTCTGTAATACTAACAGCTTTTCACAACAACAAATAATTGCTTTTCTGTCTGATTTCACATACATTTACATACATGTTTATAATGAAAACTGTCTCACCTCTTGCCCATCTGTTTTGAAGATTTCATATGTTTTCTTCATGACTCTAACTATTTCCATATGCATAGTCTTCAATTTCTCAGCCGTAAATTCTCTATGCTTTGCCTACATTGAACAAAAAATATTTCAAGTATCCAAGAACAGAAAATATTAAATAATTGTAATTTATATGTTAATTGGCTTCATGACCTTGTTTCCTATGTAGAATAAAGAAATACAGATATAAATCTCCCATAGAATGCCCCTTCTCTCACTACAATCACTGTACATGCATATATCACAGTACAATAATGGTCTACAGTACTATTATTAGCACCTACAAGATTTGAGTTATTCTGCCCAGAGTGGTTTTGGCTTGGAGGACCTATTTCTAATTCATACTAATAGAATACAGACATGGGATAGTAAATGCACACTCGCAGAAGGATACGAAGCCCACACAGATATCTGGATCCACTTATTTAATAAATGTTTCCTAAATTGTTGTCAGATTGTCTTTACACAAATCACCAGGAGGATTACTGTTGATCTACTAAGATTTGGACATCAGAGAATTCGCTTTAATTCCGTTACCTGTTCTTCGTCAAACTCCAAATTCTCATAGACTTTGCGGTTGTCAATCTTGATGAGGGACAGTTCACTGATCTTCACGCACATGCTGGATATCTCCTGGTTGGCTCCCTTGTAGTCGTCCACCATGGACTGGATTTTGGCAGCATTGATCCGACAGTCCGTCACAAAATAGTCAGAAATTCCTTTGGAAGCCCATGTCAATTTTGTCAGTCCTGGATGTATTTTCTTGTCCAGGAATCTAATTCTTTCCCTGAATAAACCTCTCTCTTCCAATGACAATGCAGCTATGATCCTAAAATAGAATTCAGTGAGACTTTGTACATACATATCCTCAATTTTTCTTTCATAACAGTTTATACACATTCTTAAAAATGCTTTGAAAGATTTATTTTCTTCTTCCCATAATATCCCAAACTATGTGTTGGGCGTTATTGCTTTAAGCTCATATTAATAAAAATCCAAATAATGCCTCATTTTCCTGAGTGACTTACACTTTTCTCTGTGGATTTTTATAGACAATTGTTTCAGATTTTTTACTTAAAAAGCTTTCTATCACATATGTCATAAAACAATATTTCCAATAGGATTCAAAGCTAAATTGATGGACCAATATTCTTTAAGAATAAGATTACTTCTTGAAAAATCTCTTGATTGAGAATTTACTACAATGATTCTCTTCAATACAATACCCGGGTTTATGAGTTTTAGTTTTCCACTAATGAAAATTTTGTTCGGGATAATTGTACATCAGACTCCTTTATAAGTTCAGACAGTCAAACACTAAGTCCCTTTTAATTTACACAATGCATGATTCACCTTTCATCAATGAATATTTCTAAGACAACTGCAGATCTGTCAAATTGTACCTGTTGTAGTCCCTGACAACCAAAAGAACATGCTCTCGGAGAGATCTTAGATCCTCCCGTTTATTGTAAACATTGGTGGCATAATGAGGGATCTCAAACATCAGGCGTTCCCAGTAGTGAATTTCTTGGAACATCTTCAGCAAGCCTCTGTAAATATGATGCATAAACAGTGGTACATTCATTATAACATCTAAGTATGTCTAAAACACGTCTTTATGTAGTATTTTTCATACTATTGTCTAATATGCAATTAATTTTTTAAAAACTTTGGAAGAACACAGAGGCCACCATCTATAAGCAAAGTCACAAAGTACTCAAAATATTCCAAAAAATACCTGTTGAAGTTGATGTCCAACATGGGTGGTCTCTCAGAGCTTCGACACATAAGGGGTACCTCTAGAAGTTTCTCAGGCTCCTATATGATGTTGAATGTAACAGTTACATACAAGTTAATTCATAAATATCATACAATTTGATTCATAAACAAAGAATTGAACCCCCCCCCCCCCCAAAAAAAAAATTCCAACAACATGTATAATGCATCATACTGCTTCATATTTCTATAGAATTCAAAAAAAAAGATATGATGATGAAATTATCATATCCACCTTATCGACAGTTAGAGTCCATTCATGGAATGTTTTTCTGATGTACTCATCCAAAGCCTGGCACAATTGTTGATACTGAGTACGAACTTCTTCACTTTTTCCTGTTGGTGGTAGAAAGAATGCTCTGTCCAGCACCTACAAAATAACACATCATACAATAGCATTCCTCAGCATAGCCCCTACAAAATATTTCATCAATCTGCAGTATTCTCTATCAAGCACATGGAAAATAACCAACCCACAAGAATAATTCGAGCATCTACGAAATAATCCCATTATACGGAACTTTCCAGTGTGCACAAACAATAACACATCACACTGCTACACTTTAGCACCTACATATACATAATATATAATGTGGGACACTAAACTTTGAATCCATACTGTAGCCCCGCCCAGGCTTGAAGTGTCATAATTTAAACAAACTTGCATGAATCTACATGGCTGGTACATGAGGATATCTCCAGAAGCTAGCTTATAAATTTTTAGCAATCATACCCTCCAAGTTCTTCAAATTTTTCTTTAAATTTCCTATATCATTCTTAAGTAAAGCTTTGAAGTCAAAAATGTTAACACACAGAAGATGGGCAGACTGAAAAGTTTTGAAAAAATATGAACCTCAAATTTTATAGTAGGAACAGAGAGTCTTAATGTATAAAAGCACTAGAAAATGAGATCTAAAATCTTAAAGGATCCTGTTATCCGTAGAGAGTCACATAAAATGAAAGATTGCAGGTGGTTGGATAGATATAATATGCCCTGACCATCATGCCTCTCTCGATCCTTCTCTTCAGCTGTCTGGCCCACAAGCCTTGTCCAGCAAACTTTGGATGCCAGGGAATGGGAGACTTCGCTTTGTTGGTGAGTTCCTTCTTTACAGCATTCAACTCATCGTTAAACATCAGATACACGTCCACATTCTTCTTGTCAATGGTTCTCCTTATTGCCTATTAAAACATGAAAAAATGTTCAGCAACAGAAGATTTTTCTGAAGGATGAATAGATGTTACTATTCATACCAAACCAGTACTAAATATTTGGAACAAAAGTACTATAAATATAAAATTTTACCTCTCGTGTAGATAAATGCATAAAGATGTCAAGCAGTTCAACTCCTTGCTCAACAGTTGTGACAGTGTCAAAAGCTGACGTGATGACGTTTGTCATCATCACCTCCAAGTCTTTGATTCCTGCACGGAACCTGTAGAAAGTTTACAAACTTATTAGCATACTTAAAAACATTTTATTATATCATTTGAGCCGTTCCTAGCAAAAAGGGCCCTTAAGTATATTAGTGCTAAAGTGTAAACTACAGAGAACATCCTCCCTCAAAATATTAGAGCAATCTTGATTGTCGTTAGAATATAACAGTCAATCAAAGATGACAACCAACTTGTGATTGGTAATCATGACCTTTTTCTTTACAAGTATGCAAAAAATGACGTTGCGTTTTTTCATTATGACGTTTTTTGAAAAACATTGTTGGATAAGATAAGGGCCTTTTTTTCTAGGAACGGCTCATTTGTAGAACAGGCCTCAAGATGTACACTTACAACATCCCCTTTTACACAGACTCCAAGTAGAATTGGCCTTGAGACAGACTATCTAATCTATTTCATTCTTTGTTTAATCATTTTGTTGATATTTTCATGTACTATATTGATTACATTCTGTCATAACTGACCGACAGAGAGCACTTATATAGACAGTGTGCCTGCTGCCTTGATCCTATTTATGTATGTATTTTCTATACATACATCAATACAATACTGTTCAAACAAAAATACAATACCTCACATAACCCACTCCTTTACAAAACCCTAACTTACAAGATTCCCCCCCTATAAAGACCATCCTTCAGGTTTTATAGATACATGTATCGGCAACCCTCAAACAACACTAACCAAACTCCATCTGCTCAGTTGAATTTGAACAAGTGCTAGTAATTTCAAATAACATTCACCTGTTGTAGTCGTCGTGCCATGATGTTGCCTTGACATCTAGTATAGTGCTCTTGACAGATCTTAACTGGTTCAGATTTCTCTCAAATGCCGTCTCTATCTCAATCAAGCCCCGGGCAATCTCCGGTCCCTTCTGTCCAGCGAAGTGAGGCATTTCCATTTTCTCTCCGTCCTCTCGACGCGCGAAATGAATCTGAGCTTCACAAACTTCGATTAAGTCTTTACATCTCTGAATGAATGCATCAATCTGAGCAAAAATACTGCTTTTATCCAACACCCAGCCAACAGGAGAAAACTTGTGATGCAATCTGGCCGTCTGCAAAATATTACGTTGTAAAATACTTCAAAAGATCAAATAAAGTTATGACACAGAATGAATGATTGATTGATTGATTATATATTGTTTAACGTCCCTCTCGAGAATCTTTCACTAATATGGAGACGTCAACATTGCTGGTGAAGGGCTGCAAAATTTTGGCCTAGCTATGCTCGACACTTGAGGGATCTTTATCATGCCACACCTACTGTGACATGAATGAGTAGAGGGAAATAGACTTCTACACTCTGAATGAGCTTACCTTCCTGTACACCTCCTTCCACTGCTCACAGCAATCAATGCTGTCATTCAAGGATTTCAGTCCCGTCTGTACGTAGCCATCAAATATCTTCTCCAGGTTTATGTCCCTACAGCATCTTCTGATCACCTCATTGCTGATCTACACACAAACCAATAAAATAATTACACTAAAGCATGGTTATAACAAATCTCCAGGGTCAGCGAAATATAGTTCATTAAATCCAATAAAATAATTACAGTAAAACACGGTTATAGCAAATCTCCAGGGTCAGCAAAATATAGTTCATTATATCCAATAAAATCATTACAGTAAAGCATACTTGAATAATACTTGTTATTGCTCACTTTACATAAAACTATTTGAATAAGACTCATGATGGCATCAAAACAGACAACAAGCAGGTGTATAGTTTGGTGTTCTGATTTGTAATTGTGGAACAGTGCCATTCAGCTACGGGCTGAAAACCTACCTTCTTTAAAATGCCAGTAAGCCTTTCTCTTGTTTTGTAAAATTCCGAGTTCACCCATATAAATCTTATAGTGTTCAAAATTTTGGGCAACATAGCTGGAATATCTTTGGGTTTGGCTTCAGACAATTCATAGCATGGATCCTTCAGAACCATCAGAAATTTCAAATTGCTCTCGGCCTGGCGTGATCCCTCCTGTTAAAATAAAGAAGTGTCTTCATTACAAACAGAAAAAGACTGCCGCATACTCTACAGGCATACAGAAGATTATCACACACAAAGATCAAATAATCTGGGCTCCGGAAGCAGACCCGCAGAAAATAGGTTAAGTATATAAACACTGAAGGAATGTCTATAAATATCTAGTGTCTCAGCATTTCAATATTATGCTACAATGCTATTTTTCTAAATTTCGTTTTTCTACCCTCATTGAAGACAATTCTAGAGATTTAATTCATTCATTTTCAGTGTGAAATATGGAGAGCTTCACCCATAGGCCTAAACATCTCTTTAGGGGAACATCAATCTCACAACTGGACTTCTAGTTTAATATAACTATTCAAATTTAGAATGTTGAACATACCCTCATGTCGGGGATGTAACATCTGAGAAGAGGTTGAAAATGTTCAAATGTTAACCCTCAACATAGCCAAAAATCGCCTGAGCCATACAGATTTAATACATTGGATAACAATTACGCCAGTGAAAGAAAATAATTTTATGCCAAATGGTTATAAAATTATCTTGTGTTTGTATTTTACATGTACTTTACCCCCCAAATAATTCAATTTTCCTTCCTTGTCTTAACAAGAACAAAAACCTTCCTTCTCTACACAAAAGCCAAGTCATCTTAACAAATACCTTCCTTCTCTACACAAAAACCAAGTCATCTTAACAAATACCTTCCTTCTCTACACAAAAACCAAGTCATCTTAACAAATACCTTCCTTCTCTACACAAAAACCAAGTCATCTTAACAATTACCTTCCTTCTCTACACAAAAACCAAGTCATCTCAAGAAATGCCTTCCCTCTCTACATGTGCTCACCTTGATCTCGCTGGATAGTTTCAGGAAGGGTCCTACATAAGAGGACTTGGCAAGCGTCAGGATTTCTGTGATCTTTTTGACACCTGGCTTGTCAAGTTGGGTACTGATGCCTGTCAAATCTGCACAACGATTTTTCCAGAATTCAATCTCGTCCAAAGGACCTGAGTTTTCAGCCATTTCAAAAGCATCTTGATTGCTGAGTACTTCCTTTATTTGTCTAGCCCAGTGGATCATTGCAGCTGAAAGGACAAATTCAGATACAGAAAAATCTCCCCATTTACGATGTACATGAACTTCTACAAATTTGTAAAATACATACATCATCCCTAGTGATGACAAACTATTTACATTTAACAATCTCTTGTATAGCTTTAAATTCATACATCAATAACACATAAATCAGATGGCAATACTTGGCATGGTTCCTAACCATGATCCACGTGGGCCATCATCTTGCCATGTGTTGATTGCCAAAACATTGGAAACTACAGGCATAATTTTTCCTTAATCTAAAATATTTGTAGCTTTAAACAAAAAATACAAACAAAAATAATAGCTAACTTTACATTTTCTTCAATATCATTCAGTGAAATATCATATGAACCCAAAAGAAACAAACTTAGAATTTTTCTGCCAGTCAAAAAATCTCTGCTGTCCCATCATGTGTTCTCATTTAATTTACATAACATGGCTGTAAATGCTGTTCCATCATGTGTTCTTACTTTACATAACATTGGTTGTAAATGTACATAGCATTGACCAAAAAAACATATTCTACAGTCAGTTCAGTTGGAGCTAGTGCACATCATTTAATTTTCCTATTGTACGTACTGGCATCCGTTATATCCCCAATATTGACAAGAAAACCACACAACATTGTTTAAACAAGAAACATATAGTACAAGCCAATGTAAACAATGGACTTAAAAGAAGACTTATGTCATAAAACATGTGGAATAGATTAATCTTCAAAACAGAAAATAAAGACTTACTTTCCAATCTCTGCACCAGGTCTTTGTTTTTTGCTGCCTCTTCTGCTGGGTGTTTCAGGCCCTCAGTGGGAATGTACATAACTGTTTTTCCCTCCAACTTCCATCGTGTGTCTGTCAAATTAGCCAGAAATTTATGCAGCTGTGCTGAAAAGTCATTTTTTATACCTACATTTCGTCAAGGATCATATAAAGGAAAATAGAGGAATGTGGGCAAATTAATGGTCACCATACATTGAGAAAGTCAATTTAAATGTCTTGCTAATTGAAGTGCTCCTAGTGAAACAAGGTTTAATTTTACATAACCAGATGATACTATTTTAAAACTAACATTCCTGCTTCCTACAATTTTCAACGACAATTCAAATTTTTATTCATAATCCAGATTTTCTCCTAAATTAGCCATAATCCAACTTGACCTCTTCTCTGGTAAGTACCTTTCCAGCGATATGTCAAATAGCAATCTAAAACTTTGATATTTTGTATTAGTTGACCTCCACATCACACGTACTATATCCCAACCACAAGGCTACAGGCCTCTTTGAATTCTGCATATCTATAGCCATTCACAGATATCCATCTTGATGTACAAATTAGGAAATCATCTAGACTTACTCAAAGTGGTACAGGCCCCCTTGCAACATGAGCATATTTCCAAAATTGATCTTTTGCAATGTTCTTTGACCTTTAACTATAAAATCAATAGGAGCCCAGAAGGGATACCAAAATTTCCCCTATATTGACCTTGACATTTGACACTTAGCCATTGAATTCCATTTGGCCCCAGATCTTTGTGTAAGTTACCATCAATGTACATGTAAGTGCCATACAAAATACAATTAAAATCTTGAAAACTTTTACATTTGACCTTGAAAATCAATAAGAACACAGACATTTAAGTAAACCAGCTTTTCTGCAAATTTGCACACACAAAAATTGTATCAGATATGTGGCTTGATTCTTGAACAAAACAAAGGAAAATAGCCATTAACAAATGAATGTACACATGCATGAACTCACCCAATAAAGTAAATCTTACTGGACAACAAACTACAGACGGTGGGCATTAACTGATGGGTATACTGATTGCAATAAATAACCTAAGTCACTCAGGTGACCTAATTAAATTCTACTTCTACAGAAGATGGTTATATGCATATTATAAATTGCTACCTATCTAATAAAGTATATAGTGTAGTAGAGGAGAAAATTTTTGGCTGGACCAGGAATCAAACCCAGGATCCCTGCATTACTAGTAGGGTGCTCTCTCCACTGAGCTACCCAGGCAGATAACCACGGTCCATATAGCCCCAAACTACTACATTTCTCCCTCCTTTAATTTGTCTTCGTCCTTGAAGACTCATAACCCAGATTCTTTTCGCTGGACAACCTGCAGTGCAGTGGTGGTCTACGGCAACAGAGCTAGGATATAGTATATAAACCACTGAGCTACTCAGGCCGATACCCACGGTCCGTATAGCCTAACTTCTACACTGAGTGAGGTAACTATGTACATGTGTTTCATTTATACTGTGTAAAGGATACTGTCTGGCCACGTTGTGTTCTCGAAGAAGATTGGGGCATATATGCCCATCATCATCCTCAGCAAGCTCTCAATCTGATTTCCTTTGATGGTACCATACTGTACTTTCTGTAAGAATGTCTCTGCAGTCAGTTCCTTAATGCTGCTGGCTTTGATGAGGTAAGTTAACTGGTCCACTAAATATGGCGGTATTGCATGTTCGATCAGGAAACCTTTGTATGGATCCATGTAAGCTACCATCAACTTAGTTCCCGGGTCATTAATGAATTGATTGATTGCATCATCATGGATTTCCTTCCACATTTCCTCTGTCAGACCCTGCACTGTGATTCTTTCTTTGATTAATGAAATCTGAAAATAATGCATTATATCAGCATAAGAGATTTAGTTTCTACCACTTTTCTGTGCAACATTTCTGTGATCTTCTAACTCAAGACTACCAAATTAAGGGCTAGTAAACTGCAATCACAGATCAAATTTAAGTGATTTTTTTAACAACCTAACAATATTGATATAATCCTGATACATGCATGTATTTAGTCTACTACAGTGTACAGTCAAACACATTTAGAGTGTACAGTCAAACACATTTACAGTGTACAGTCAAACACATTTACAGTGTACAGTCAAACACATTTACAGTGTACAGTCAAACACATTTACAGGGTACAGTCAAACACATTTACAGTGTACAGTTAAACACATTTACAGTGAAGTGATTTTCATCCCCATTAGTTTCAAAACATATTATGAACTTATAGGATACATGTATATAATGAATTACATTTATAACGCATCACATAATGGTTCACCAGCAGTACATGTACTTCACTATAAATGTGTTTTACTGTATCATTTTCTATCACATCTACAAATGGATGTATTTTTGTATGGATTCAGACATGCTGTAAATGGGTCATTTGAAAATAATCTTCCTCCTCTTCCAATTACTCTTAATCCTCCACATTTCAAAGCTCAATCTCATTATCTCACTAATTTGCTCAGAAAATGGTCATATCTATGCAAAAAGCCATGCAAACTGGATTCTGGTGGAAAATGACCTCTAGGTCATGGGTGGTTTCCCTTTCATCTGGGTTCACAATACACATTATTGTCAATGAAACACATCTTGTACCATCCACTTCTTTGATCTCAGCTGCCCCATTTCAGTTGCAGATCAGTCCAGCTAGGAGGCAGTTATAGTTATTGCATTGATTCCCTATTCCTGTGTTTCTGTCTGACTTACCATGCTTAACTTATTGTCGTCAGTATGACTTACCACACTTGACTTATTGTCCTCTGTATGACTTACCACACTTGACTTATTGTCATCTGTATGACTTAACACACTTGACTTATTGTCCTCTGTATGACTTAACACACTTGACTTATTGTCCTCTGTATGACTTACCACACTTGACTTGTTGTCCTCTGTATGACTTAACACACTTGACTTATTGTCGTCTGTATGACTTAACACACTTGACTTATTGTCGTCTGTATGACTTACCACACTTGACTTATTGTCGTCTGTATGACTTACCACACTTGACTTATTGTCATCTGTATGACTTACCATGCTTAACTTATTGTCATCTGTATGACTTACCATGCTTAACTTATTGTCCTCTGTATGACTTAACACACTTGACTTATTGTCGTCTGTATGACTTACCACACTTGGCTTATTGTCATCTGTATGACTTACCACACTTGGCTTATTGTCATCTGTATGACTTACCACACTTGGCTTATTGTCATCTGTATGACTTAACACACTTGACTTATTGTCCTCTGTATGACTTAACACACTTGACTTATTGTCGTCTGTATGACTTACCACACTTGGCTTATTGTCATCTGTATGACTTAACACACTTGGCTTATTGTCATCTGTATGACTTACCACACTTGACTTATTGTCATCTGTATGACTTACCACACTTGGCTTATTGTCATCTGTATGACTGGCTTATTGTCATCTGTATGACTTAACACACTTGACTTATTGTCCTCTGTATGACTTAACACACTTGACTTGTTGTCCTCTGTATGACTTACCACACTTGGCTTATTGTCATCTGTATGACTTACCACACTTGGCTTATTGTCATCTGTATGACTGGCTTATTGTCATCTGTATGACTTAACACACTTGACTTATTGTCCTCTGTATGACTTAACACACTTGACTTGTTGTCGTCTGTATGACTTAACACACTTGACTTGTTGTCCTCTGTATGACTTACCACACTTGGCTTATTGTCCTCCTCTACAACATCTTCTTGTTCCGTCTCTCCCTCCCCTGTCCCATTAGAAGTACCTACAGCTGTTGGGTCAGCTTCACTTGGTTGTAAGGCACCATTTGCTGGAAATGTAAAAAAAAAGAGAGGTAAGATTTCCAGATTTATTCATGAATTGCTCACATTGATGTGGCTGTGTCTTGATTCTCATACATCCATCTTGTAATGCATCACATGCTTATAACTTATAATCATGTATTTCAATGCTTAAAGGTATGTAGTGGTCAGCCAGGTTCGATCACTGGTGGCCAATCAGCTCAGTTGGTAAAGCACCTCACTTGAGATTCAGGGGCCCCAGGTTCGAATCCCGGTCTGGTCCATTGCATTTTCTCCTTTCCTATTACATTTGGTACCATGACCACTCCTGGACTTGCAAGTGAAAGCCCTGCCAGGGACAAAAGAATCTGGTTTGTGTTTTCGAGGACGAAGACAATTTAAGGAGGGAGGAATGTAGCGGTCAGCCGGGTTTCAATCGCAGGTGGCCAGACAGTCATGGCACCAAAATGTAACAGGAAGGGAGAAAATACAACAGACCAGACCGGGATTTGAACCCGAACCTCTAGTCAGTGCTCTACCAACTGAGCTAACTGGCCACCAGCGATCGAACTCGACTGACCGCCACATTCCTCCCTCCTTAAATGTCTTCACACCTGAAGACATCAACTCCGGATCTTAATCCCCTGGCAGGCATTTTCACCTGTCAGTTCCAGGGGCAGGTCTACGGCACCAAATGTAACAGGAAGGGAAAAAATGCAACGGACCAGACCAGGATTCGAACCTGGGCCCCTAAATACTCTAATCAGGTGCTCTACCAACTGAGCTATCTGGTTACTGGTGATCAAACCCTTCTGACCGCTACAGGTATAACACCTAGAAATAATACAGTCATATCGAGTATGTACATGTATAACACATAAGCATGATGACACCAGTCTGAGAATTGAACTTTTTAAATGACATAGACACAACAAATATAAACATAGAAAATATTTATTTACACTTTTTCAGTAGTTAAATTACTTTAATTATTATAGAATTTTATGTCCGATTATAATTGATAGTTAATATACTTTAAAATTAACGGAGGGAAATCCAGGTCACAAAAATAAATTTTGACAATTGTAAGGGAAAATATTTATTTTAAGTGCATCATCACACACGTATCATAAATATTCCTTTGTTTCTTAGAATTTGGCATTGACAATTGGGGATATCTTATTTGCACATGACATGGCCCGACCTCATTTGGCATAGCCGCGGTCTATCGGTCTACCGTTAAATTCTCAGACTGCTGATGAATATAAAATATCTATCACAGAATAACACTTGGCAATTCAAAGTCAAAATTAATATTAAGATTTTAAAGTTTTGAATATTAAAAAAAATCTAAATTGTTCAGAATACTCATTCAGACAAATTGAAAATTGTACAATCTCATATATTTGAATGAATTTACTTTTCAAAAATCAAAACCTGACAGATTACGTACAACATTTTTAAAAGACTTCTGTGATACTATAAGTACTTAAATTTTTAAACCCCTATTGTAGCCATGTCCTTATCCCTGGGGTCATATGGTTTTAACAAATTCATATAAGGAAACTTTTAAGGAAAGTTTTGGTTTTCCTGCTGTCAAGATGATTTTATAAGCACTTCACTGTATTTTCACATTTCTTACCCCCCCCCCCCCCCCCCCCCCCCTTTAAAGGAGCAAGGATTGAAACTTCAAACTTAAGTTCATTTACCCAAAAGATACTTATAAAGGCAAGTTTAGTTGAAATTGGGCAATATATAGTTCCATAGAAGAAATCAATAATGTAAAAAGTTAACCAAAGAAATTTCAATCAGAAAAATTTCTCTTGATCCTGAGGCTCAGGTGAGCTAAATTTCCAAAACTTTTAGAGCACTAAGATTCTAAATCATATTTAGAATCTGAACTTTTGAAAATCTAGATTTCTCTTACTCATGTAACTTTTTGAAATCTGAAAGCTTTAAAACCAGTTTTCAAGTGTTTTAAAGTTTAACATACATTTTGTGCAAGAATCCCAATGCAATTAAAAAGATATTCTCAATTTCATGATATGGAAGTATAATTAGAATTATGAAGTCATAAACATAATGATTTTCTGCTATTTTAGGTAAGTTGACATAAAATTGCAATTTTTCCCATAGGTTTTGATTCTTCAGAAAAACAAATGCTTGGATATACCGTAGGGTATTTAACGAGATACAAATTTAGCGATAAGTCCATAAAACAGGGTATATAAATTTAGCGAGAGCTAATTCTAGCTACTTTAAAATTTCAGGAAAGGTAATTAATACTATTACCTCTGAAATTTCAGGAAAGGTAATTAATACTATTACCTCTGGTATGGAATAAATTGTTAGCGATATTTAATTTTAGCAATCTCATCACTCTACATGTAGCTATAATAAAATTGAATCCCTGCTAAAATTTCTGCTTATACGTTATTTAGACCCTGAATTTATCATTATGTGAAAGTAATATTGTTTATCCAAAGCTGCACTTTATGCTTCCTGAAAAAAAAAAGCTTTCACAAAAAGTAGCATTTTTTTCTGAATTTGAGTAAAATTGAGATACTGTGTCACTTTTGATGTTACATACTCGATATAACTGTAAACATCAGAAACAAATTATGTGAAATTGTATTAGATATATACATTTTACATTAAAAGATAAAAAAAATTATCTTCTTGTAAAGCTTTTAAAACTTTTGACTTAAATTATAGGAGGGAGGGTGGGGGCAAAATGGCTGTTATGAAATACAAAGTCTAGATTACATGTATATGGTAACTAAATAAAATCTATTCCAGGACTTCTGATTAACTTAACATACAGAGTGTAATGACTTACAAGCACCAGCAGCCAGTGACTCCTCCTCTGTGATTTCTTGAGTAGTAGTTTGGGGGTCTGTTGGTAGAGGGGTATTGCTTTTGGAACCCTTTGGTGTTCCACTTTTAGAGCCCCTCGGAGTTCCAGCTTTTGAGCTTTTCCTAGAACCCCCTTTAGGGGTTCCTGTCCGAGAACCTTTATCTGACATTTAATCCAGAGCACCAGTCAAATACTGAAATAAAATAGGAGCAACTGTAAATGAAATTTTGGTTTAAAACATTAATCAAATTGCATAGATAAGATAAGGATGATAGTATTTCTTTCAAGTCAATTATCATTCCCACAATCTCATAATCATAATATATTTTGACTGCACCCTATCTTAGTGGATATAATGGCTGGGTGAAAAAAAAAATGAAATTGGCAACATTTGATGTTTATATACTATTATTCAAATGAACTTGGAACACAAAAAATATATATAGAAGGCATTGCGAAGACTGTACACATAAAAAGTTAAGCTTTACAACATCTATTTAGTGGTCTACATTCAGTTCAGCTAGCTGTTAGTCTTATACACACATGTACTGTTTTTGTACATGGGCAAATATATTCATGAGTTGATACTGTGGGGGGTTGGAGGGGGGGGGGGGGGGGGGGGTGGAGGAGTGGGGGGGGGGGGTAACATTTGAAATAGATTATTTTCATTACGTTTCTGTAATCCCTCAAATTTGTATAAACATTAGCTGACAAAACCCTTTGAAATAATGCAACTATACAAATTATCAGCGAACTTGAAAATAATGTAATATGGCGCCGCTTCACTGGCGTTTGTTTTTCCTCTCTTGAGGAATGAATCAATAAAGAAATATCCCTAACATGGATTTAATAATACAACTTTATATCAAAGTAAAGTGGCACATAGATGTACAAAACAAAATTAACTTAATGGGTAAATAAGCAGAGTAAAACAATCTCAAGAAAACCTGCATCGTTTACCTTAGCGACCACCTGCTCTTCCGTTCTCGCGTTTTATGATCACGTGGTACAATCGGCAAGCTGTAAATGTAGTACGATTGAAAGCCGATCGTTCCGGATTACAATATTCTCAAAACTGAAGAACTGCGAACGATAGTTTCCGCCGCCTACCTTTTGGTCAATTTTGGAAAGTTATCAATTTTGAATGATTTTTAGGTCAGTATAGATATTTATATAAATTTTGAATGATTTTTAGGTCAGTATAGATATTTATATCAATTTTGAATGATTTTTAGGTCAGTATAGATATTTATATCAATTTTAATGAAAGTTGATTTATTTGACATGTACAAAATGATCACGCGTTTCACTATAGGGATCAATGGAAAACGGAAAATATTTTTAAACATCTTACCCCCGTGAAACTCAAATTCCTTTTTACGGGTATTCTACATTGTCATTTAGCAAATCTATATTTTCACCTGGGGGGGGGGGGGGGGGTGTATACAGACCAAAACACAGTGAACATCTGTGATCAATTGCAAATGAGGTTAAAGTGTGATAATTGAAGATTAACCATTTTTTACTCAATAATGCAAAGTAATTTGACAAATTACAGTGCTCCCTCGACTCGATATACTCCCTCGTTATAATGTTACCCCCGCTTATTGCCTGAACATCCTAAAGAACAGGTTTCTCCCTATGTTAACACCCCCGTTATAATACCAATCCCGCATAATGCGACTGATTTTCACAAACAATTCTATAGGGTTTACCCTCGATAATAATGTCAATCAAATTGTTTTTTTGTTTTTTTTATTCCAAAGGTACCGGCGATATTCTTTCATTTGATACATCAAGATACCTGAAACTGATTAAGGTAGCTCATTACACTATAATTTTATCTCATAGCTCCTTAAAACACCTCTTATGATGTATGATTTCACCACCGAAAGAGTGATATATAAACTCTCAATTATTTTCTATGAATTTTTTTGGTGATTTTCCCCCGCAATGGTAAAAGGTTATTTGTTAACAAATGAGAGATTCTAGAGTCCAAATTTGGCTGAGATTTGGTGCATGATAGGAATATCTAACAAAACACGACTAAAAGACCCAGATAAAAACGTGGTTTTATAGGAGGGAAAATATGTTAATTGAAAACGTTATTTTTTAAATCTACGGATAAAATCTTCAAAAAAACATGTCAGGTAAAAAAGAAAAATCATACTTCACAAGGTGTTTTATCGATCCATTACATAAAATTTTAGTGTAATGAGCTACCTTGAAGATATAATACATTTAATTGCATGTATAGTGTGCAATAATTGAATTAATGATGGCGATTGGTTATAATATGGCATACAATACTAGTGGTTGAATTATTAAGATATCTTTAATTCAGTGTATGGTATAAGTATTTTATTAATGGAAAGGAACAATCTCTATTTTGAATAATGGATGGTATATCTAATTCACTTCGGTTTAAATTCCTTTGAAAATACATCTCATTCAAAAGATTATCCGAAATAAGCTCATTCAAGTTAGTACTTGAGAAATAAAAGAAGTTGGCCGTTCATTAATATATCAAAGATGTTGATAAAATATGCACTGGTATACATGTATACTGTAGGGAAAGTTTCACGACTAGTGTGTATGGGATATAGCCGCCCCTCAAAGATTGATGACTATGGAGTGTCAAATAATAGAAACTCAAATATATAAAGATATCTTTTAATCATTTACAAATTTAATTCAATGGAGAACAATAATTCAATTAATTAAATGCGCGTATCAATTCAATGAATACGATTAATAATTCTCATCAATTGAATTGATGCGCGCATCAAATCAATTATGCTCTCATCAATTGAATTCAATATCAAGTGATTTCTGCAATAATTGAACGTACTGACACGCGCTGATGATCATATCTACACGGGCACTTCATTGTTGTACTCTCTGTCTATTATTTTATTTTAATGACCATTGTGTGTTACATGTATTAGGTTATAAGGAGAAGAACTCGTAGGTTGTACGAACTTGCTTCTGATCCTTTTGTATATATTACATACAATAAAATATGTTCAGATCAAATCAATTGAATTGTTGCTCTATCTAAATTAATTAATGATATCAACAATTGAATTGATGCGCGCTACAGTTCAATTGAAGGGATCATTAATTCAATTAATGCGCGCATCAATTCAAATAATGCTCGCAATAATAGAATTGTTGCTCAAGAAGGATTTGACAAAAATTAAAATAATGTCTGATAATTAATTTCTAAGGATTACTTTTGTACAATAAAATAGTTACAGAATGGAGAATTCGATCCTTTTCGCCTCGGGAAATATCTTTTCTGTCTCAGGGGACCACAAAACACACATAATCACACTGCTTAAATGTGTACTTGAGAGAGAGGGGAAGATTGATTGATTGATTGTATCTTGTTTAACGTCTCTCTTTTAAAATTTTCACTCATATGGAGACGTCACCAAAACCGGTGAAGGGCTTCAAATTTAGTCCTATGCTCGGCACTTACGACCATTGAGCAGTGAGGCTTCTTTAGCGTGCCACACCTACTGTGACACGGGACATCCCGTGACATTCACACCTGATGCCGAGCGTATGGCGATGGAACTGTCACTACCTGTTTTAGCGACTTAGATCTGTCGCGACCGAGATTCAAACCCCGATCTTCTGCATGCGGGGCGAACGTTCTATCTCTAGACCACCGCGGCGGTTGAGAGAGGAAGGGAGAGAAATGAGAATATGACAGATGAATGAATTAAGAAGAGAAATCACAATGATTAAGCACTAATTCAGTTCAAATATCCCTATGGGTGCACATATTAAAAAAATGCCAGTTGAATTATAGTTTCCAACATTTTATGACAGCTGTTCCAAAGAAAAGCACATAAGTAGCTGTTTGAACCGTGGAGTGCCAAATTAACATAAACTAAAAAAACTGAAGATATCTTTAATTATTTGAAGATATCATCAATTCAATTATTGCTCGCATTAATTGATGCGCGCGTCAAATCGACTATTGTTCTCATCAATTGAAATTATACGCGCTTCAGTTCAATAATTGCTCTCATCAATATAATTAATGCGCAATAATTTATTTGATGCATTATGGCTCTCATTAAACCAATTATTGCTCTCATCAAATGAATTAATGCGCGCTTCAATTCAATTATTGCTCTCATCAATTGAGTTAATGCGCGCATCAATTGAATTAATGAGAGCATAATTGATTTAATGCGCGTATTAATTCAATTATTGCTCTCTTCAATTCAATTGACACGCGCATTAATTCAATTAATGAGAGCAATAATAGATTTGATGCGCGCATTAATTCAATTATTTCTCTCTTCAATTCATTTGATGAGAGCATCAATTTAGTAGAAATATTGCTCGCAATAATTATTTTAGAGCTCGGTATAAATAATTTGATGATCTCTTTAATTGAATTGAAGATATCTTTAAATCATTTACAATGCTTTTGTATAAGGAATTAATGCGCGCATCAATTCCTTGAAAGAGAGCAACAATTCAATTAAAGATATTATTAATTCAATTGTGGATATGTTGAATTGAAGATATCTTAATTATATAGTTGCTCTCTCTAAAAGAATTATTGCTCTCTTCAAATGAATTAAAGATATCATTAATTCAATTGAAGAGAGTAATAATTGAATTAATGCGCGCATTAAATCAATTATTAATCTCATCAAATGAATTAATGCGCACATCAATTCAATTATTGCTCTCATCAATTGATTTAATGTGCGCTTTATATCATGATCAATTATTGCTCTCTTCAATTGAATTGTAGCGCGCATCAATTCAATTGTTGATATCATTAATTCATTTGAAGGGATCATTAATTCAATTAAAGTGCGCATCAAATCAGCTGAAGAATTAACGTTTTCATCAATTCAATTAATGCACGCAATAATTCAGAATTGAAGATATCATTAATTATTCGAAGAGATCTTTAATTCAATTGTTGCGCGCATCAAATGAATTGATGATATCTTCAAACAATTGAAGATATCTTCAATTATTTGAGTTTATGTTAATTTGGCGCTCCATACGTTAGCGGTTCATGAACAGTAGGCCTGCGTAAATGTTACAGTTCATACCTTCATGTATTTTAAAAAAATGAAATGTATTTGTTATGTTTCCATGCTGTCGGAATTCCCAGTCTTTAAAATAGGCGTACAATATTTATCAAGATTCATACGCACTCTATTTAGACAATGAAATGCAGAAAAAAGATCATAACCTGCAATGCTTCCTACCCTCATCACAACAAAGAAAGGCATTTTATTGTTTGTGTGGATTTTAAAAAAAAAATACAAACTAGATATAAGTATTATAGTTAATACATCGTTGAGTCAACTTGGCCCATTCTTTACTTAAAACGGAACACCTAATGCACCCTTTGACCTTCACGACACTCCATATTTGGTAATAAAAAAGCGGATCGAACCAGTTTGCAATAATCATATATTTATTGTCCAAGATGAAATTAATTTTCAAAAGAATTATAAAAGAAAAGATTCAGTGTAAGTAAATATAGAAGAACAATGCACTTTACTGGGTCATTATACTTGCACATTTTACACATTGCAGCCCTGTGTCTCTCAAGATATCGCAATATTCCATAATCACCTGCATATGGTGTTTGTCTCCAACTGATTAGATATGCAAGAGCTTGTTCTGCATATGATCAGTTTTTAAATGCATTTCGCAAATTCTGTGGTCGTTATAATGATCTAGTTCATCAGTACAACTTGTTATTGGGTCAAATGCTGACATGTTTCATACCAATTCTTTAGTCATTCTTTACACACCGATTTTGACAACAGTTTACTCCATTTATTTAATCAAGGAATAGGGCTCACAGTGGGCATGATCGATCGACGAGGGATGTCAACTCCTCCTAAGCACCTGATCCCACCTCTGGTGTGTCCAGGAGTCCGTGATTTCCCATACAGCTCTTCATTAATTTTGTATTGCTTATCAGAGTTATGAGATTGATTACTGTTTGTTATCTTCAACTTTTCATGAAGATTTTTAAAGAATTTCTATATGACCTTATGTAAACCTTTGAATCCTACCCCAGCCTTTGGAGTCAGGTGTAAATGATCTTGAATCTAAGGATGCTTACATAAATTTATATCAGATATAATGTATATCTCCAGAATTCATCTATATATCTGAATCCCTTTTGTAGCCCCATCCTTGCCGGTTTGAACAAACTTGAATCTTCCCAATATAAGCTTTCATACATTAAGTTTGGTTGAGAATGAGAATTAACAAAATGTCAGATGACAGACAGAGAACACAGTGAGACTGCAGACAAACTTTCATCACTTCCAGCTAAGATAAGCTTAAAGATCATCCTAAGCAAGATTTTTCCTAAAAAAAGGTTGTTTTTTTGCCAAGCTTCAAATAATATCATAGCTAATTTAGAAACATTTATTTATCATAATATAATGTTATCTGATGAACTTGACCTTTGATCATAGAAAACAATAAGGTTTTCCTTTTAATCATGTGAAGCTTCAGTGCTAATCTTAATAAGCTAAATTTGTATTTAAGACATCATTTGAAAACTTTTCATGTTTTACAAGACCATGATATCCCAATCCACACAAGGGATCACCGTAAGTCTAACAGAATCTTCATGTGAAGTTTACAATACCATCCTATACCTTCTACAATCTGAATCTGACTTTGACCTTTAATGAACTAAATAGGGGTTATATACTTTAGTTAATTAAATGGACTCTTCATGTGAAGCTAAGGTGTTTGAAATGGACACAGACAAACAGACAATCCCAAATTAATACTTCCCAAATCCAAAGCATTACTAGCTCTGCTAATTAAGCAAGAGAAAAAAACAACAACTTCAAGCTGTATACTTTCCCAGTTTTGTGTTCTGTTTAATGAAGTGTTGTTGCATTTCTCTATTTACAAAATAATTATGACATTTGTATGTAACACAGGATTAAAGGCAGGAACTCCCTCTTATTTTCTGGAACAATGGGTTCCACCTCATGGAATTCCTTCTGCTGAATCACGCTTTGTGTTAGTTTGGTTATGTATAGATCTGCCTCTCTCTTTCCTAAGGCTCGGGTAATTCCCATGTACAAAGTGTCCACCCCATTGCTTCTGTCTGTCCTAAATCTACACACAGAGTCATACAACAGGGATGTGATATGTACTGGGTCTTGTTTTAACAGCACTCTCTCTTGTTCTGCATCTGTACATAATAAATTCTATGTTTAATTTTATGTATGTCAAATCATCAATCTAATTAAAATCAGATGTTCATTACACTCACATACATATACGTTATGTATTGGAGAGAACCTAACATCTTAAATTTTAATTATATCATATATAAAGGTGAAAGATAAACCAGTCAAATAAAACATACATATAGCAAGAAATACAGTACCCTTGAACTCTGCAGGCATTGCAGAGGATGAAATTTTGTATGTATAACCATCCTTTGACAGCCTTCTGGACAAGATACTACCCGTTGACATTGCTCTCAGAATATATCCATCGCTAGGGACCTGTTGTTTATCCTCAAATACACAGTCATAAGAACTAGATCGCCTTATTCTCTCCGCTTTATCCATGTTGTCAGTAATTGGGTCATCACAATATCGTTTGATTTCTCTCTCAGATTTCTGATCAAAAAATACTTCATTTTCTAATTCAGATTGGTCAAATTCATCATTACTGGTCTGACCAAGAGGAAAGTAGTGTCTTGAAGAAGGATTTTTCAGTACACCTGTATTTTCAGACCCAACTGGTTTAGGCCTTTTTTCAGAGGTCCTAGGAGCTTTGGAACTTGGTTTTCCTATACCACCATTGTTGTGTTTATGGCTGCTTAATCTTCTCTCACTATCAAATTTCTGTAAACCCCAGTTATTGTTCTCTACCATTTTGCCAGGCATTTCTTTCTTCCCTTGAACAGACTCTGATACATGTCTATTTAACCGAGTGTTTCCTTCATTTTGAAAGGCATGAAGACACTGAGGTTTTGAGTCAAGACTCTTCCGTCCAGAATCAAGACTCTTCCGTCCAGATGGTGGTTTGTTCACCTTTTCACTCCATTCAATGCCTGGTCTGCCATGTTCTCTTTTGTCTAGTCTTTGTCGGGGTATACCATCATTAGGTAGACTGCTTTCTTTTCCACTGTCATCGTTTTGCGAGTCTGCTTTAGTGGTTAAATTTCTTTGGTTTATTGGTGGGCTTTTATTGATATTGCTGGATGAATTTCTCTGAACTCTGGGAAACATGTCAGCTTTTGATATTGACTTCTCCTGTAAAATAAGAGTTCCCCAATTAACACACAATAAGACAATAAACTTAGGACAGAAATCTTAGTATACCTAAATTCCCAGGCTTTCACCAGGATACTAAAACCATCATTTCTGATAATCACCTTAAAATACAGTTACTGCTTTCTCATATTTCTACCAAGAATTCGCTTTCTCATATTTCTACCAAGAATTCCAATTTTGCACTTGGTGGCACCACCACCCAATCAGACTCTTTGATCAGTCAGTTTGAATTTACCTCATCCTACCTATACACTTTAGCAGTGAACAGTCTTCAAAACACTTCTATTGCATGACAAACTTTCAAAAATATTTAGTTTTGGCATTCCACACTTCAAATCACCACCACACAACCTTATTTGCCATTTTCCAGTTTCAATTCTTATCAAGAGAACCTAGTTGCAGAACTGACGTAGCTGCTCTTGTAAGCCAGACGTGTATGTGAAACATCAATGGACAAACTCCAAGGTCAAGGTGTCAAAAATGTTGGTATGAAAAGAAAGTCTTATCATAAAGGAATACACATGTGAAATATGAGAGGCCCATCAACAACCATTCAAAGCTTATGGCCAAGGTTAAAGTTTTGTGGACAAACAGATAGACTAAAAACTATATAAAAAATAGCGATACAATAAATATGAGAGAGCTGATATAATAGAAGGGATTTTCATATTTAAGGTAAAGAGTATGTAGGTACATTAATTGTAAATCTATATTCCATTTACCTGATCAGGATATGGGGCTCACGGCGGGTGTGACCGGTCAACAGGGGATGCTTACTCCTCCTAGGCACCTGATCCCACCTCTGGTGTGTCCAGGGGTCCGTGTTTGCCTAACTATCTATTTTGTATTGCTTGTAGGAGTTATGAGATTGATCACTGTTCGTTATCTTCACCTTGCATAGTGACAATTCATAACTTGAAACAAATGTCAGAGAGAGAGAGAGAGAGAGAGAGAGAGGGTCTATTTACGTTTATTGCAATATACTATTTCTAAAATTGAAAAAAAAAATAAACATCAGATTTTGCATGATGACCAACAGATTTCTTTATTGATCAGATTTGTTTTAAGCATCTTTTCACCAACAGCTTTCATGTGAAATTGTCTTGTTTTATATGCCAATCAACAAGAGACAACATATCTCACCAGATCTTTCATGTGAAATTGTCTTGTTTTATATGCCAATCAACAAGAGACAACATATCTCACCAGGAAGCACAACTCTACTTACTTTCAAAAGATATAGACAACGTTAGAAGGTCAAAAGTCTAGTGGAAAGTGAGAGGTCTGGTGAAAATTAATCTATATTTGAAATATCAAAGCCCTATCTCCCTTCTTTCAAACGATATAATAAGGCGAAAAGATTAAATTTTCAGCAGGACAATGTGCGCACGCACACAGCAAGATTAACTCAAAAATTTCCTTCAAACAAGCAACATCAAAACTCTTGATTGGCCTGCTATGTCCCAGGACTCATTTGTGGGACAAGCTAGGTAGAAAAATACGCAGTCGTCATCCTTTAAGGTATCCAATCCATAAAACCCCCATTTCACCCCCAATAATTAATTGTTATGTAATACAAAACTTGGTATCAAAAGAAAGATAATTAACATACACAGTGATTCACCAGAAGAATTTTCAAAATTGACAAGACATCTCTTATAGAAATATCTGTTATAGAGATTAACATTAATCCCTATGAGAAAAACACATTTCTGTCAATTAGAATATAATTTCCAAAGAAAGGTCATGGTGAAAAGATTCCTATTACCATGGTCTTTCAAAATATGCGAAGAAGAGTAAAGGTCACCATACAAATTATGAAAATATTTAATTTTTTCTATATTTCTACAAGGGGAGATAATTTAGACAAAAAAATCTAATTCACTATAAATAGATGTGGCATCATCTACTCTCTCTGCCATCTTTATCTCACTAAAAATCAGGCATTTTGTTTTCACAAAAGATTTAGTGCTACAAATATTGACTTTATGTGAAAATATATGCTTTTATGGATCGGATACCTTAATAGCGTAAGAACTTGGAAGAACATTGTTGGAATAGTAGAACATTTCCTAAATGACCATTTGGAATGTATGTCAGTCCACAGCACTGCTATCAATGCTAATGATGGGCTTACCTGGTACTAGTGTCTATAAAACCACAATTTTGACACACTCCTCTCAGGGAAAAACAATGATGTTTAAAATCAAAGGATATATTAGACTTTTATCGTAAAAGATTATATACCACATATGATTGTTTATTGAATTTAACAAATAACACAGAAAATTATCCATTACATGTATTGTGTTTTTAAACTCTATCAGTATGTGAACATAAAAGATTTTTATAATTATAAACATTAATAACCTGTTCCTCTTGAGTTATGTTTGAATGTACAGAATATTCCTTCCTCTGTTTTGCCACAATATGTGAGACATTTGGGGATTTGGATAGTTGCTTAAATTTTGGGTTCTTCACCAAGTATGTTCTTCCAGCCAACTTTGGATCCAGCTGTAAGTAAGAAAATTACATGTACAGGTATATTTTCTCTGTCTTGAGTGTTTATATGGATAATTAGAATTCTTACATACATTTTCTTTGTCAGCGGACACCAGAATACTTTTCCGTCCTTTTCCTTCCTTCGGATGTCTTGTTGATACGTTGGGAAGGCTGTGTCGTCTTTCCTTCAGCTGCTGATGGCTGTCTTTTGATTCATGTCTCTTAATGTATGGTTTCAGTGCAGAAAGAGACAATATATAATCTGAGGATGGCCGATTTTCAGGATTTTTATCCAAAAGTCTTTTAACCAGGACATTTATAGTTGATCCCAGGGCTCTGTAATGTAGAGGTACAATTTTATACCAGTTGTAATTAACGTAAGAGGATCAGTATTTATGCATGTGATAGTAGTGTCCACTACACACAATCTCATGAGTACTGAGGTACGACTAATAGAATCCTTAACTAGCACATGTCTGAGACTGGGAAATTCCTTTCACAGGACAAGATTGGCAGTCTAGAGTGAGGAGAATGAACATTTTTTAAAGTTTTGCTTAGGTATATCATAGAACTTCACAATTTTGCAAGCGCCCTTCATACTCAATATAACTATGCAGTTTATTTGTTAGATGTTCATGCAGGAGTAAAGAATACACATTTATACTCAAAATACTGGAAATTTTATCTCTAACAGTTTAAGAGTACTAGGGTGTGAAAATCAGAAGTTTTATCTCTAACAGTTTAAGAGTACTAGGGTGTGAAAATCAGAAGTTTTATCTCTAACAGTTTAAGAGTACTAGGGTGTGAAAATCAGAAGTTTTATCTCTAACAGTTTAAGAGTACTAGGGTGTGAAAATCAGAAGTTTTATCTCTAACAGTTTAAGAGTACTAGGGTGTGAAAATCAGAAGTTTTATCTCTAACAGTTTAAGAGTACTAGGGTGTGAAAATCAGAAGTTTTATTAACAATGGACAAAATAATTCCCAACTACATGTATTGTATTGTGGTGCTTCGTAGGTGACCCCAACTGTCAACAGATCAGAGACAACTACATGTATTGTATTGTGGTGCTTCGTAGGTGACCCCAACTGTCAACAGATCAGAGACAACTACATGTATTGTATTGTGGTGCTTCGTAGGTGACCCCAACTGTCAACAGATCAGAGACAACTACATGTATTGTATTGTGGTGCTTCGTAGGTGACCCCAACTGTCAACAGATCAGAGACAACTACATGTATTGTATTGTGGTGTTTCGTAGGTGACCCCAACTGTCAACAGATCAGAGACAACTACATGTATTGTATTGTGGTGCTTCGTAGGTGACCCCAACTGTCAACAGATCAGAGACAACTACATGTATTTTCTGACCAAACATGCCACAATGGTCACCCAAACCACCTTGTGTATACAGTGATTTTACTGAAACATCAATAGGTGCTATTTGACCATAAACAACGTGACTTATATATCTCTCTACATGCCTGAATGCATTTTATTTCCACAAACTGTAAACATTTTATTGCTGTGGTCTTGGTCTTTGGACCACTGGTTAATGTCAAAGACTGGGTCCATAGAAATGTTTTTTAAAAGAAGATGTTTACCCATATATATTCATAGTAAAACTTTTGACACACACTCCCTATTGTGGCTTTATCAATTGAGCCAAAACCAGGGTTGCTTGCAATATCAAAATGGTACTGCTTGAAAATATTTCTCTCTCAGACCCAGTGGACATTGATTTGACTTCTATCTACACAACATTTAAATCAAATAAATGTTTTCATTTGTGACCTAGTGGTTGTTGAAAAGATTCTTAAATGACCCAACCCTACTTTTATTATTTCTTGAAAACTTTCCTTAGATATGCAGACATGAACTTAATTTGAAAAAACTCGAATACCACCATCCAATACTTTATGGCAGCTTTGGTTAAGACTGGGTCAGTGGTTCTAGAGAAGAAGTTGAAAATGAGAAAAAAAGACAGACCGTGAGACAGACAAAAATGTTGACAGACCGTGAGACAAAAATGACAGACCGTGAGACAAAAATGACAGACCGTGAGACAGACAAAACGTCTGCTTCGGTAAGCTAAACACTAACCTTGGAATGGGTCTGTAATTTTCTTGTAGGATTTTCATCAGGAGTTCCTGTAGGTCATCTGCATCAAACGGTACACGCAAACAACATATTTCATATAACACACAGCCCAGAGCCCACATGTCACTTTTGTGATTGTATCTAGAGTTTTGATTAAGGATCACAGTATCCACTATAAATTTGTTGTACCGAGTACTGTATACACACATGCACGCTCACACCCATCCATCCACCCACACACCTTTTCCCCAAGCACTTTTAACATAATGTTATATTAACATGTTGAATTTGTCCATTTCCAAATCATATAATGTACTACATATGACTGCATAGATTGGACATATTATTCAGTGACTAAATTGTAGGGCATACTAAAAACTATTACAGTATACATGTATCTACTTAAAAATTAGTGTATTCAAAATTCCTTTTAATGAGAGATGATGCATGACTTGGTGTAATCATGAATGAAGTCTTCGATTGTGTTTGATTGTTAAAAAGAGAATTTCTTTTCGTATAGCACAATCTTAAATCACCATTCTTGACCACTAATTAAGTATCATGAGTCTGCTAAAATAAGTACATACACAGTAAAACATGCTTATAATAAACATACTTATAATGAATTCATGCTTACTGCAAAGTGAGAGGAAAACAAGGAAAATTATATTGGATATAATGAAGTTTGGTTATAATGAACTGTTTTTCATTGTTCCTGGAGGTTCACTACAACTGTGTTTTACTGTATTGCTCATTGTAACACTGGGTCATTGTGATGTCTTAATAGCACCATTTATGCAAAAATTGAGATGAGGCAAAACTCTTCTACAATCTACAAGTTTAGAATTTTGACATAATGCAGATAATTTCTATTTTTAGCTTTAGTTAGGATATCTAAACTTTATGTTCTTGAACATGTTTTCTTAGTATTATTTTTTAGAAACCAACCAGATGGGTTTTTTAAAAACAATATTTCCTCTAAGATACAGCTTTACCTCAAAGAATTTACTGTGTGCTAGGATACGTCCAAGCGATGTAGTCAAATGTCCACCACTTAAATTTAAAAAAAGCATTATCTAGTGCTTCAAACTCCTGTTTGATTTTTACTATTGATAAAGTGCACCTGCCGAATTTCTGTTCCATTTTAACCACCTTTTCTTCAATTTACAAATATGCTAAGAAAATATCTTAGCATGTATCCTGACCTCCCAAGCAAACAAAAGATGTTTTTAAAAAAAACCACGTTAATGCTGAATGGTATTGACTTATCTATTAAATTCTAAAAACATTAATTTTGGCTTCAAAATGTATTATCTATTTGTTTTGTAACTGGTGCACCATTGACATAAACATACAATTCCTTTTGATTTGCCTTATATAGGGATCAGAAGCTTGTTTTTTCTGGTTCAGTGGTTCTCGAGAGGACATACCACCTTGTTTTCATTTTTTTCCAATTATCTCTTTTTTGAAAGGTCCACTTAGTTCTTCATTTGAACTATTTAATTCTATCCCCTTTCCACAAGGATGCTTTGTACAATTGGCCCACTGGTTCTCAAGAAGAAGCAAAACAAAAGTGAAAAGTAAACAGACAGACATACAAAGGATGAATTTTGATCAAAAAGTTCAGTTCTTGATCTTTCAGCTATGGTGAACTTAAAACCTACCTAAACAAGCCCACCTACTCCAGGTCAACAAAATCAAGGAAATGGTTTTCTCCCATTGGATACACATGTTAAAGACCCAACAAAAATACCTTAAGGTTTCTTCATGGATCACTGGATGTGGGCAGAGCTCATCTTTACCTGGAATTTACCTTGCCTAGACATCAGGGTGTAGTGTATACCAGTAGTTTTGATATACACAGGACCTGTCTCAGGGCCCTCTGCAGAGTTTCTGTGGTCATAGTGTTTGAATAATGGTTGTATTCCTAAGAGTAGCTGACACACAGTCTACACCCACCCCCTCTTTATCTCTCTCTTACTCTCAGTCATTGACGTAAGGGTTAATGTACTCGTATCGCTCCATTCCTTAAAAGTAATGGACTGAGGCCCCGAAGGGGCCAGGTCCATTGCTTTTAAGGAATGGAGTGATACGAGTACATTGACCCACTTAAAATCCACCTTAATAACAAGAGGCCCATGGGCCACATCGCTCACCTGAGTCACCTTGGCCCATATCTGAAGACTTTCCATATATATTTGCATGTAAAACCTTAGTCCCTATTATGGTCCAAACTACCCTTTGCAAACTTGAATCTACACTGTGTCGGAAAGCTTTCATGTAAATGTCAACTTCTTTGGCCCAATGGTTCTTGAGAAGAAAATTTTTAAACCTTTTTCCTATATTTGTATGTAAAACTTTGAACCCCCCCCCCACTTGTGGCCCCATCCTACCCCCCCCCCCCCCCACCCCCCGGGGGGCCATGACTTGAACAAATTTGAATCTGCACTATGTCAGAAAGTTTTCTTGTAAATATCAGCTTTTCTGGCTCAGTGGTTCTTGAGAAGATTTTTAAAGATTTTTCCCTATATATTTGTATGTAAAACTTTGATCCCCCCTTGTGGCCTCATCCTACCCCCAGGGGCCATGATTTGAACAAACTTGAATCTGCACTATGTCAAAAAGTTTTCAGGTAAAAATCAGCTTTTTTGGCTCAGTGGTTTTTCTGGCTCAGTGGTTCTTGAGAAGAAGATTTTTAAACATTTTTCCTATATATTTGTGTGTAAAACTTTGATCCACCCCTTGGGGCCCCATCCTACCCCCGGGGGCCATGATTTGAACAAACTTGAATCTGCACTATGTCAGAAAGTTTTCATGTAAAAATCAGCTTTTCTGACTCAGTGGTTCTTCAGAAGAAGATTTTAAAGATTTTTCCTATATATTTGTATGTAAAACTTTGATCTCCTATTGTGGCCCCATCCAACCCCCGGGGCCCATGATTTGAACAAACTTAAATCTGCATTATATCAGGAAGCTTTCATGTAAATCTCAGCTTTTCTGGCTTAGTGGTTCTTGAGAAGAAGATTTTTAAAGTTTTTCCCTATCTATTTGTGTGTAAAACTTTGATCCACCCCTTGGGGCCCCATCTTATCCCCGGGGGCCATGATTTGAACAAACTTGAATCTGCACTATGTCAGAAAGTTTTCATGTAAAAATCAGCTTTTCTGGCTCAGTGGTTCTTGAGAAGAAGATTTTTAAACATTTTTCCTATATATTTGTATGTAAAACTTTAATCCCCTATTGTGGCCCCATCCAACCCCCGGGGCCCATGATTTGAACAAACTTGAATCTGCATTATGTCAGGAAGCTTTCATGTAAATCTCAGCTTTTCTGGCTTAGTGGTTCTTGAGAAGAAGATTTTTAAAGTTTTTCCCTATATATTTGTATGTAAAACTTTGATCCCCCTTGTGGCCCCATCCTACCACCGGGGGCCATGATTTGAACAAACTTGAATCTGCAATATGTCAGGAAGCTTTCAGGTAAATTTCAGCTCTTCTGGCCCAGTGGTTCTTGAGAAGAAGATTTTTAAATGACCCCACCCTATTTTTGCATTTTTGTGATTATCTCCCCTTTGAAAGGGACATGGCCCTTCATTTGAACAAACTTGAAAGCCCTTCACCCAAGGATGCTTTTGGCCAAGTTAGGTTGAAATTGGCCCAGTGGTTCTGGAGAAGAAGTCGAAAATGTGAAAAGTTTACAGACAGACGGACAGACAGACCGACGGACGGACAGACAGACTGACAGACGGACGATGGACAAAATGTGATCAGAATAACTCACTTGAACCTTCGGTTCAGGTGAGCTAAAAACTAAACTTTGTGCATTTTAATCATGTCTTACGTTTTTCATTCTTTTGTTGCATGCATTTATATCTACTTGTATAAAGGTTGACCTACTTTCCGAACACTCCATTCCTGAAAAATAATGGAGTGTTCGAACAAAAGAATGACGTCATAGGTGGATTTTAATCAATGAATAATTTCTACCAGAGATTCACCAGAATGTTAAAACTTATGCTCAGGATACGGTTTCTTTTGGCATATCTCTGGGCTTAGGTAAAAGGGAGTCCCAATTGTTGTTACTGCCAAATCAGAGCTGTCCTTGAGAATACGAGCTATTCCAAAGTCTCCCACTTTTATGATGGATTTTGATGTCAAAAAAATGTTTTGTGACTTCAGATCTAAAAGTAAAGTAGAGCTTAATAATTACATGAACATCAGGATTGTGCACTGAAGCATGAAAACGTGTAGCTATCCATGCAGCGATTCCCTGTACAAAATGAAGAGATGAAATTGGTATGGCTTATAGACACGGCTCTGACACAAACCCTGGGTTCTGACAGCGTTCTTTGGCACGTACTGTTACTGATGATGGCTTCGTTTGTTAAAAATCAAATTCAAGAAAGATTTCCTCTAATAAAGTGTAACTTAAGAAAGTTAAAATGGAGTTCAAAGATGTTTTACAATTTACAAAGGCTAGAGAAGATATTCTCCATTTTACATTTGCAAAAGGAACCTTTTTCTCCCTCAGTTTGACTATTAAATTCGCACGATGACTGGCCTTATCACAACTGTCCTATTTCATTTCCTTGCTGTGCTTCAAAAAATAATTTGCTTGATATTGCATTATTTATCCTAATGTCAATGTTTTTATGCATTTGTAAGCATATGTAAATTTGATTCATAAGTAAATGAATAATCGTATTGGGTATTTACATGTACATGTATATGTAAAACAAAACATCAAAAGATATATTTTGTTTGCGGAATATAGACAAACACAGCATCCAACTTAGAGGTCCAAGTTGTAATCTTGGAGCCAGAGCAGTGAGAGATTGAAAAGAGTAATTGGGAAATAGTAAATATTTAAGAAACGTTTCTAGAACATGAAAGAAAACGTGAGGAAGCTCACATACCCCTCACTCCAACATTGCTTGACGATGCCTCACATAATGAATGGTAATGCTATGCATTACTGCAAGAACAGGACAGAGGGGCTCAAAATTCTAATTAAGTTTAATAGGGGCAATTACTCCCACAAAACTTACTGTATCAGAATTTCCTGGAAATATGCACATCTACACAGTGGGTTCTTATTAACTACAAAGTTTCACAAAATTCTATTGAACGGTCTCAGAGGAGCTGCACTGACAAGAAAGGGATTGACAGATTGGTCAAAAACATTATACCCTCTGCAACTTCGTTGCATGGGGTATAATTAGTCTTATATAAGACTGCAATCTTTGTGGATTCTAGAGTATATATAGAGGCCCTCAGTTCTCATTGTTTACAAGTTTCATGGAGCAAAAGTTGACCTCTGTTTTTGTTAGTGCCTGTGGAATATAATTAGCATTTTATCTACACGGATCCTGATTACCTATACATTCAGTACTTTGATTTCTTAAAATTAAGACTGTAAAATATATATTACTTATAGAATAACACACACAATGACATGCATGTAATTTACAGATTTTAAGTGAATGATAAATGTCACATATAACATTATATACAGGTACAAAATGCATTTTGAACATACACTTTGTTATCTTGCAATATTTTCAAACTGCCATGGCTATACAAATAAAACAAACAACAGATTAACAAGATTTTTTTCATGGCCAATGAATCTCTCTGTCACTACAATCTACTGCAATTTGATAATAGAGACTAGCTAGGCACTTGATTGATTGCATCTTGTTTAACGTCCCTCTTGAGAATTTTTCACTCATATGGGGACACCTACTGTGACACGGGCCATCCGTTTTTAAGGTCATCTCTGAGGATCCGTGACAATCACACCTGATGTGGAGCATTTGGCAATGAAACTGTCACTACCTGTTTTAACAACTTGGGTCTGTTGCGGCTAGGATTCGAGCCCCGACCTTCTGCAAGCAGAACGAACGCTCTACCTCTAGACCACCGCGGTGGTAGCTAGCACTTGAATACTGATAGTCATTACAGGATAACTTTACAGCATAACAGATAACATTATTTGGAAATTGGTTTCTTCAATGCTAACAAAATTTTGATGATATGAAATATAACTGCTTATGAACATTCTTTCCCTCAGTAAACCACCAAAACATTAGCAGGCAATATCATACAGGTAGAATAATGATATCTAGAAACCATCAAACTTTTGTTGGTTCACAGCTGGGGAAAGAAACTTTTCTACACATACACACATAAATGTTTTGTGCCAAAATTTTCAAAAGTTGACTGTTATTATTTTCAGTAAAATATGAACCACTTCATATCACTGAATTATCAAAATGGCTGTTTTTGAAAATTTCTAGAAATGGTGTTAAAAGCAAACAAAGTTGCCATTCCTAAATCATTATCTACCTCTGTGAAGGATATTATGTCTGTGTATGTACTGTAGCGCCATGCAAATCTGAACGAACCAGTCCAAGATCACCTGTAAATACACAAAATCATCTACAACATCACCTGTAAATACACAAAATCATCATCTGTAAATACACAAAATCATCTACAGCATCATCTGTAAATACAAAAAATCATCTACAACATCACCTGTAAATACACAAAATCATCATCTGTAAATACACAAAATCATCAACAGCATCACCTGTAAATACACAAAATCATCTACAACATCACGTGTAAATACACAAAATCATCTACAGCATCACCTGTAAATACACAAAATCATCTACAGCATCACCTGTAAATACACAAAATCATCATCTGTAAATACACAAAATCATCACCTGTAAATACACAAAATCATCACCTGTAAATACACAAAATCATCTACAGCATAACCTGTAAATACACAAAATCATCAACATCACCTGTAAATACACAAAATCATCTACAACATCACCTGTAAATACACAAAATCATCTACAACATCACCTGTAAATACACAAAAACATCAACAGTATCACCTGTAAATACACAAAATCATCTACAACATCCCCTGTAAATACACAAAATCATTTACGTCACCTGTAAATACACAAAATCATCTACATCACCTGTAAATACACAAAATCATTTACATCACCTGTAAATACATAAAAACATCTACAACATCACCTGTAAATACACAAAATCATTTATAACATCACCTGTAAATACACAAAATCATCAACAGCATCATCTGTAAATACACAAAATCATCTACAACATCAACTGTAAATACACAAAATCATCTACAGCATCACCTGTAAATACACAAAATCATCAACAGCATCACCTGTAAATACACAAAATCATCATCTATAAATACACAAAATCATCTACAACATCACCTGTAAATACACAAAAACATCATCAACATCACCTGTAAATACACAAAATCATCTACAACATCACCTGTAAATACTCAAAATCATCTACAACATCACCTGTAAATACACAAAATCATCTACAGCATCACCTGTAAATACACAAAATCATCAACATCACCTGTAAATACACAAAATCATCATCTGTAAATACACAAAATCATCTACAACATCACCTGTACATACACAAAATCATCTACAACATCACCTGTAAATACACAAAATCATCATCTGTAAATACACAAAATCATCTACAACATCACCTGTAAATACACAAAATCATCAGCATCATCTGTAAATACACAAAATCATCTATAGCATCACCTGTAAATACACAAAATCATCTACAACATCACCTGTAAATACACAAAATCATCTACAACATCACCTGTAAATACACAAAATCATCAGCATCATTTGTAAATACACAAAATCATCTATAGCATCACCTGTAAATACACAAAATCATCAACAGCATCACCTGTAAATACACAAAATCATCATCTATAAATACACAAAATCATCTACAACATCACCTGTAAATACACAAAAACATCATCAACATCACCTGTAAATACACAAAATCATCTACAACATCACCTGTAAATACTCAAAATCATCTACAACATCACCTGTAAATACACAAAATCATCTACAGCATCACCTGTAAATACACAAAATCATCAACATCACCTGTAAATACACAAAATCATCATCTGTAAATACACAAAATCATCTACAACATCACCTGTACATACACAAAATCATCTACAACATCACCTGTAAATACACAAAATCATCATCTGTAAATACACAAAATCATCTACAACATCACCTGTAAATACACAAAATCATCAGCATCATCTGTAAATACACAAAATCATCTATAGCATCACCTGTAAATACACAAAATCATCTACAACATCACCTGTAAATACACAAAATCATCTACAACATCACCTGTAAATACACAAAATCATCAGCATCATTTGTAAATACACAAAATCATCTATAGCATCACCTGTAAATACACAAAATCATCAACAGCATCACCTGTAAATACACAAAATCATCAACAGCATCAACTGTAATACACAAAATCATCAACAGCATCACCTGTAAATACACAAAATCATCAACAGCATCACCTGTAAATACACAAAATTATCTACAGCATCACCTGTAAATACACAAAATCATCAACTGTAATACACAAAATCATCAACAGCATCACCTGTAAATACTCAAAATCATCTACAACATCACCTGTAAATACTCAAAATCATCAACAGCATCACCTGTAAATACACAAAATCATCAACATCACCTGTAAATACACAAAATCATCATCTGTAAATACACAAAATCATCTACAACATCACCTGTACATACACAAAATCATCTACAACATCACCTGTAAATACACAAAATCATCATCTGTAAATACACAAAATCATCTACAACATCACCTGTAAATACACAAAATCATCAGCATCATCTGTAAATACACAAAATCATCTATAGCATCACCTGTAAATACACAAAATCATCTACAACATCACCTGTAAATACACAAAATCATCTACAACATCACCTGTAAATACACAAAATCATCAGCATCATTTGTAAATACACAAAATCATCTATAGCATCACCTGTAAATACACAAAATCATCAACAGCATCACCTGTAAATACACAAAATCATCAACAGCATCAACTGTAATACACAAAATCATCAACAGCATCACCTGTAAATACACAAAATCATCAACAGCATCACCTGTAAATACACAAAATTATCTACAGCATCACCTGTAAATACACAAAATCATCAACAGCATCAACTGTAATACACAAAATCATCAACAGCATCACCTGTAAATACTCAAAATCATCTACAACATCACCTGTAAATACTCAAAATCATCAACATCACCTGTAAATACACAAAATCATCAGCATAATTTGTAAATACACAAAATCATCTATAGCATCACCTGTAAATACACAAAATCATCTACAACATCACCTGTAAATACACAAAATCATCATCAACATCACCTGTAAATACACAAAATCATCTACAACATCACCTGTAAATACACAAAATCATCTACAACATCACCTGTAAATACACAAAATCATCAACAGCATCACCTGTAAATACAATGAACACCCGTGACAATCCCTCTAAACATTATACTTTCCACTTTATTAATTCACTCTCTTGTTGCTTTCACACAGACAATAATGATGAAAATTACCATTAAAATTTTTCATTTCAGAGTGTATATTTTTCCTTTCTTCCAAGAGTCATTGTTACCATGATAGCCATGACCCGTTATGTTATTGTTACCACGATAGTCACGACCCGTTATGTTATTGTTACCATGATAGTCACGACCCGTTATGTTATTGTTACCACGATAGTCACGACCCGTTATGTTATTGTTACCATGATAGTCACGACCCCGTTATGTTATTGTTACCACGATGGTCACGACCCGTTATGTTATTGTTACCATGATAGTCACGACCCGTTATGTTATTGTTACCACGATAATCACGACCCGTTATGTTATTGTTACCACAATAGTCACGACCTGTTATGTTATTGTTACCACGATAATCACGACCCGTTATGTTATTGTTACCATGATAGTCACGACCTGTTATGTTATTGTTACCACGATAGTCACGACCCGTTATGTTGTTACCACGATAGTCACGACCCGTTATGTTATTGTTACCATGATAGTCATGACCCGTGATAGAGCACCATATAGCTCTAAGAGTCATTGTTACCATGATAGTCACGACCCGTTATGTTATTGTTACCATGATAGTCATGACCTGTGATAGAGCACCATATAGCTCCATACATGATTTGAAATTTCTGATGGCACATTTTATTAAAAAAATTGCCAAAAATTTTGCGATATTCAGATTTTGCGAGATTTAGATGTATGACGTGAAAATTAAAACGAAGCCAAAAAGTTCAATTATGATCATAATCATTGTAGTACATGTCTAAGCACTATTCAAGAAATTGTCTAGTAATGGGTCTTAGACTATTGCAATCTGATTGAAATACATATCTCTCAAATACCAAATAGTGCAGAGAAGAGAATTTCAATCTGTCTTTTTAAACAGATTGGGGTCTATTGTTAACATGAAGATGACACTTTTGATGGTTCAGATTTAGTACTTAGAAAAAAACAATTCAAAGGCTAAAATTCTAATTACCATATGTAGTTTTGAAATACATATACAATATTGTAAACTATTCCATACTTCTCTAGTGAAGGAAACTCCCTTTTGATCACAGATTTTCTTATGAAGATCTCCTAAAAGAAATAAAAGCATGGTTAATTCCATTTTAGTTTTACAAACATATCTGAAAGAGGATTTTAAAGCACATTTGCAGAACTTTGCAAAGTACTACAAGCCTCTATCAACAGTGCTTAATTCATGGTTCCTTAAACATGTAAAAGTCCAAAAATAATGTAACCAAAAAAAACAAAAAACAAGAGGCCTATGGGCCACTTCGTCTACCTGAGCAGCAGTTCCTAGCAATAAACAAGCTTGAGAAAAACTATCATTATACAAGCAGCTTGGTTCAGAAAAAAACTTTTCAAAGGTATGGCTAAAAATATATTAATTATCAAACTTAATTATTAGATATTATTACAAATTCAAAAATTATCATATGCCCTTGTAGATGGGTATGGCCTTTCATATTAACCAATTTCATCGATGCTTTGTGCCAAGTTTGGTTCCCTATACATTCACTTGTAAAACTTTGATCCCTATTATGGCCCCACCATAACCCCAGGGGTCATGATTCAAATTTCCACTATGTCAGGAAGCTTTCCAATTGGAACTCCTCGAATGTCTCGCGCACTCGACATAGATCTCGGATGTAATACGATGGCATCCATGAGCGAATTTGATGCATTGCTGTGACGTCACAATTGACAATGCATCAAATTCGCTCATGGATGCCATCGTATTACATCCGAGATCTATGTCGAGTGCGCGAGACATTCAAGGAGTTCCGATTGGGAAGCTTTCATGTATATTTCAGCTTTTCTGGCCCAGTGGTTCTTGAGAAGAAGATTTTTAAATGACCCCTCTCTATTTTTGCATTTTTGTGATTATCTCCCATCTGAAGGGGGCATGATCCTTCATTTGAACAAACTTGAACCCCCTTCACCCAAGAATGCTTTGTGCCAAGTTTGATTGAAATTGGCCCTGAGGTTCTGGAGAAGATGAAAATGTGAAAAGTTTATAACGTCAACTATGGACAACAGAAAGTTTTGATCAGAGAAAAAAAAAATCCATCAAATTTTCCAGGTATGAAAATATATCAAAACAAAATTCAGCCAGTTTCACAGCATTTCTTTTAATTTAACAACAGAAATGAAATGTTTTGTCAGTTATTGTCTTTTTTTGCTGAAAATATACATCTTTTAGACTTTAGTGCTTTTTTCCCCTAGTTTCACAGGTTGGGAACACTTTAACTATAGTGAGATCTTCTCGCTAAAACGCGATTATCCCTCTTTAGTGAGAAAGTCAACTTCACCATAAACAGGTGTTTTGGTGTATTTATTGAAAATAATGGCAAATTCCGTGCAATGCTGAATAAGTGTGACACACACTCAGCATGACGCGAATTGATTCCATAAAATTAATAACACACTGAGTCAAGAAATTTCATATCAATGCTCTGCATAAGAGGGAAGGAGGCTGAAATCCAATGCACATCGTGAGTGTTTTGTTTTGATTAATATATTGGCAGAAGTATCAGACATTTCACCACTTTTCCTTCTTTACACATGAAAAAAAGAGATGTACTTCACAGGTGTTTTTCCAGTTGTATCATGGGATATTTACTCTTGCTAGAGTTTTTGTGAGAAGATCTCGCTATATATATATATATATATATAGAGAGAGAGAGAGAGAGAGAGAGAGAGAGAAAGAGAGAGAGAGGGAAGTGTTCCCAGCCTGTTTAAACCATCATGCATTCCAACAAATTTGAATCTGCAGTACATGAGGATGCATGCATATTTCAAAATCCGTCAAATAGTACTATATCGTCAATTGGTTCTTTTTTTCAAAGAATTTCCCTACATATTTCCATGGGCAAAAAACTGTACATGCTTATGGCATAGATACACCCCCTCTTTATAGGTAACTAAAAATACACCTTAGTATACTATAGAAACATCATTATAGTCATAATATACATGTAGACTAGCTATAGTAGATGTATTTTTATTTACCATTTAAGATGGGGAGTGCCTATGCCCTCCGTTTGCTGTCTTGTTAACATACACACCACCATCCGCATACTCCATGGCAATGTTTAGCGCACCGTCGTGGACGTAAGCATCCAGATATCGAACAATGTTGGAATGGTGCATTCGTCCCAGTACAGACACCTCCGTCAGGGATTGGTCCAGTTCCCGCTCAGACAACCGAAGAATATTTATAACTTTCACGACACATTTTGAGTCGTGCTTTTTTGATTTTGCAATCCACGCCTCTCCAAATGTCCCTGTTCCTAGCAATGTCAAAAGCTGAAAACCGTCGGCCATTATTTTCTTCTAGAAAACGGTGTCAAGGTCATTGCGATTAGTGACGTGAGTACAATGTTACTATTGAAACAGGTGCGCCTTTTTTATTTCATAAAGTTGTGGGGGTGTATATATAGCTATACACGTCTCACTTCGAGACTGCTACGAGTTTATTTCATACCGCCGGGGATCATGTGTCAGAGAGAGAGAGAGAGAGAGAGAGAGATTGAGAGAGAGAGAGAGAGATTGTTGATTGATTGTATATGTTGTTTAACGTCCCTCCCGAGAATTTTTCACTCATATGGAGACATCACCATTGCTGGTGTTGTAGAGTGAGCTTTCCCCCATAATGAGACTTTCCCCCGGAAGCCTGGCTCTAGAGTGAGCCTTTCCCCGGAAGCCTGGGGGAAGGCTCACTCTAGAGCAGGAGAACCCCCGGGGAAGTCTCACTCTAGAGCCAGACTTCCCCGTGGGAAGACCTACTCTATCACTAGTTGTAGAGTCAGACCCCCCCCCCCCCCTCCCCCATAGCAGGACTTCCCCCTTCATTTATTCCTGGTAAACTACCATCACTTTATGGAGATTGTTTAGATACCAAGACCTTTTTCAGCAGGGCATTAAAGGATTTTGCTTAATTAAGTCGTTCATTAAACTCAAGAGAAGAAAACGCTGAATAAAACACATTGGAATTAATAAGTCATTCTGTTTGACCCATACTTTGTCCCACACAATACAGGTCTATGCCTTGGTTAGTTTTAGAAGTTTGAAAATTTCGAATTTGTTTCTTCTCATCTGCGTACAAATTTCAGTCATGCTTTTAAACTTGTACAACTTCAGGTAGGTAGGTAGGTTGGCAGGTGTAGGAAGGTAGGTAAGTAGGTAAGTAATTCCCTGTCCGATAAACTAAAATTTATTTCATAGTTTGCGCAGGAGGGGATGAAAGCGGGGTGTCTAGAGCGAGACTTCAAGAGGGTGTTATGGCTCTAGAGTGAGGCTTCCCCTGGGGGTAAGGTTTATTCTATAGTAAGTCTGCTGGGGGGAAAGCTCACTCTAGATCGACACTACCGGGGGAAGGCTCCTTCTAGAGCCAGACTTCCGGGGGGGAGGCCCACTCTAAAGCCAGACTTCCGCAGAGGGAAGGTTCACTATAGAGCTAGACTTCCGCGGGGGGAAGGCTGGCTGGGGGGGGGAGGGGGGGGGGGGTGTCTGGCTCTAGAGTGAACCTTCCCCCTGGGAGGAAAGCTCAATCTAGAGCCAGACTTCCGGGGGGGGGGTCTCACTAGGGGGGGGGGGGTCTGGCTCTATAACACCCGCATAGGCATCGGAACCGGGGGAGGGGGGTAGAGGTAGGGGGGGGGGTAGCCTCTGGAAAACTGTAGAATGACCAGGCAAAAATACATAAAAATACATAATGTGTAGTAGTTACATATTTTTTATTTACCAATTGAGATGGGGAGTGCCTATGGTAGAAAAATGTAAATGCGCCAGTCTCAGCAGCCATTTCATATCAGTATAAAATTTCATAGTTACAATATTGTGCTAAAATCTTGAAAAAATGACTAGGATAAAAGCAGACCCTGAGCTCCCAGGGTGGTGTATCATTAGGTTTCGTCTTTCACGAGTGGCGGGTCCACTGCGAGTTTGACAATTAGTATTTTTACAAACTATAGATCTACTGCATCAAAATACTAATAGGCAAAAATGTCCATATATTTTGTTCAGTCAGGGTGGGATGTCGCCCGGTCCAACCTCTGGATCCATGATAGCAAAATCTGTTAGACCCGTATTTATGTCCATGACAAACCCATCTGGTCACTTTATTCTAGTGACCTAGTCCTGTGGGGAAAAAAATCCGATATAAATAAATGTGCTAAAACTTTCGGGCTCTTCGATTCCATTCAGAGTCATTCACACTATCTGTCTTATTTTTCTGATTTCCTCCTTCCATTTCCTTGGAAAACCCATCGGACCCAGTGTCTTAGGAGATGAAATATCATCTGCGCGTATTTCTTCTTATGATGGAATGATTGATTGATTGTTTTGATGTTTTCCGCCACACTCAACAATTTTTCAGTTATCTGGTGGCGCCCAGTTTTTGTTGGTGGAAGAGAGAACCCAGATACGATGTACTTGGGAAGAGACCACCGACCTTCTGAAAGTAAACTGGGAAACTTTCTCACTTACCGGCGCGAGCGGGATTCGAACCCGCGCCGACCAGAGGTGAGAGACCGTGTGATCTTAAGCGCGATGCTCTCTCTCTCTTTCTCTCTCTCTCTTTCTCTCTCTCTCTCTCTCTCTCTCTCTCTCTCTCTCTCTCTAACCACTCGACCACGGAGGCCCCTTCTTATAATGGACGGAACCAGAAAATTTTCAAAGGGGGTTCAGGAGGGTTGCGACCCAAGTTTGTGCCTTTTCGTCGAAAGGGAGTGAGGTGGGGGTTGATGACCTCAAAATGGCAAAGAATTACCTTTTCATTCAACTTCTGTTAAAATTCTTTTCTTGTCACAATGACAAATAAAAAAGACTGTTATGAAGAGAAAGAAAAAAAAAAAAGGAAAAAAAAGAACAAGAAAAAAAAAAAAAAAGGTGCTTAATGTTCCTAATCCAGTGATCTTTGAAAGGGAGTATAGGCCCCTATATGGAGCACCAATCTTGCGAGCTATAATTAATTAAATTGATGCGCGCATCAAATCAATTCAATTGATGAGAGCAATGAATCAATAAAAGCGCGTATCTATTCAACACCTGTCATTAGATATAGTTGCCCTCTCTCAAATAATGCTTGCGCGCAAAAATAGAATTATTGCTCTCTTCATTAAACTAATCCAACTGTCATTAGATAATCCATTTGAAGAGAGTGGGAATTCAATTACAGCGCGCATGAAGTCAGCAGAATAATTGATGCATGCTATCAACAATTTTAATTAATGTACGCAATAATTAAGAATTGGAGATATCGTGAATTATTTAAAGAGATCTTTAATTAGATTGTTGCGCGCATGAAGTCTTCAAATAATTAAATGAGTTGATGTTAATTTGGCGGTAGATATTTTAATTTAGATTCTAGTAAAGTTATCAATACTACAGTATTTTAAGAATAAAACGAAACAAAAATCTATATTAGATATGTATACCAAAACAACAACAACAACAAGAGGCCCATGGGCCACATCGCTCACCTGAGTCACCTTGGCCCATATCTGAAGACTTTCCATATATATTTGCATGTAAAACCTTGGTCCCTATTATGGCCCAAACTACCCTTTGCAAACTTGAATCTACACTATGTCAGAAAGCTTTCATGTAAATGTCAACTTCTTTGGCCCAATGGTTCTTTTAAAGCTTTTTTCTATATTTGTATGTAAAACTTTGACCCCCCCCCCACTTGTGGCCCCATCCTACCCCCAGGGGACCATGATTTGAACAAACTTGAATCTGCACTATGTCAGAAAGTTTTCTTGTAAATATCAGCTTTTCTGACTCAGTGGTTATTGAGAAAAAGATTTTAACTATATATTTGTATGTAAAACTTTGACCCCCCTTGTGGCCCCATCCTACCCCCGGAGCCCATGATTTGAAGAAACTTGAATCTGCACTATGTCAGAAAGTTTTCATGTAAAAATCAGCTTTTTTGGCTCAGTGGTTCTTGAGAAGAAGATTTTTCCTATATATTTGTATGTAAAACTTTGATCCCCTATTGTGGCCCCATCCAACCCCCGGAGCCCATGATTTGAACAAACTTGAATCTGCATTATGTCAGGAAGCTTTCATGTAAATCTCAGCTTTTCTGGCTTAGTGGTTCTTGAGAAGAAGATTTTTAAAGTTTTTTCCTATATATTTGTGTGTAAAACTTTGATCCCCCCCCTTGGGGCCCCATCTTATCCCCGGGGGCCATGATTTGAACAAACTTGAATCTACACTATGTCAGAAAGTTTTCATGTAAAAATCAGCTTTTCTGGCTTAGTGGTTCTTGAGAAGAAGATTTTTAAAGTTTTTCCCTATATATTTGTGTGTAAAACTTTGATCCCCCCTTGGGGCCCCATCTTATCCCCGGGGCCCATGATTTGAACAAACTTGAATCTGCAGTATGTCAGAAAGTTTTCATGTAAAAATCAGCTTTTCTGGCTTAGTGGTTCTTGAGAAGATTTTTAAAGATTTTTCCTATATATTTGTATGTAAAACTTTAATCCCCTATTGTGGCCCCATCGAACCCCAGGGGCCCATGATTTGAACAAACTTGAATCTGCATTATGTCAGGAAGCTTTCATGTAAATCTCAGCTTTTCTGGCTTAGTGGTTCTTGAGAAGAAGATTTTTAAAGTTTTTTCTTATATATTTGTGTGTAAAACTTTGATCCCCCCCCCCTTGGGGCTCCATCTTATCCCCGGGGGCCATGATTTGAACAAACTTGAATCTGCAATATGTCAGGAAGCTTTCATGTAAATCTCAGCTTTTCTGGCTTAGTGGTTCTTGAGAAGAAGATTTTTAAAGTTTTTCCCTATATATTTGTGTGTAAAACTTTGATCCCCCCCCCTTGGGGCCCCATCTTATCCCCGGGGGCCATGATTTGAACAAACTTGAATCTACACTATGTCAGAAAGTTTTCATGTAAAAATCAGCTTTTCTGGCTTAGTGGTTCTTGAGAAGAAGATTTTTAAAGTTTTTCCCTATATATTTGTGTGTAAAACTTTGATCCCCCCCCCCCTTGGGGCTCCATCTTATCCCCGGGGGCCATGATTTGAACAAACTTGAATCTGCAATATGTCAGGAAGCTTTCATGTAAATCTCAGCTTTTCTGGCTTAGTGGTTCTTGAGAAGAAGATTTTTAAAGTTTTTCCCTATATATTTGTGTGTAAAACTTTGATCCCCCCTTGGGGCCCCATCTTATCCCCGGGGCCCATGATTTGAACAAACTTGAATCTGCACTATGTCAGAAAGTTTTCATGTAAAAATCAGCTTTTCTGGCTTAGTGGTTCTTGAGAAGATTTTTAAAGATTTTTCCTATATATTTGTATGTAAAACTTTGATCCCCTATTGTGGCCCCATCCAACCCCAGGGGCCCATGATTTGAACAAACTTGAATCTGCATTGTGTCAGGAAGCTTTCATGTAAATCTCAGCTTTTCTGGCTTAGTGGTTCTTGAGAAGAAGATTTTTAAAGTTTTTTCCTATATATTTGTGTGTAAAACTTTGACCCCCCCCCCCTTGGGGCCCCATCTTATCCCCAGGGACCATGATTTGAACAAACTTGAATCTGCACTATGTCAGAAAGTTTTCATGTAAAAATCAGCTTTTCTGGCTTAGTGGTTCTTGAGAAGAAGATTTTTAAAGATTTTTCCTATATATTTGTATATAAAACTTTGATCCCCTATTGTGGCCCCATCCAACCCCAGGGGCCCATGATTTGAACAAACTTGAATCTGCATTATGTCAGGAAGCTTTCATGTAAATCTCAGCTTTTCTGGCATAGTGGTTCTTGAGAAGAAGATTTTTAAAGTTTTTCCCTATATATTTGTATGTAAAACTTTGATCCCCTATTGTGGCCCCATCCTACCACCGGGGGCCATGATTTGAACAAACTTGAATCTGCAATATGTCAGAAAGCTTTCAGGTAAATTTCAGCTCATCTGGCCCAGTGGTTCTTGAGAAGATTTTTAAATGACCTGGCCACCCTATTTTTGCATTTTTGTGATTATCTCCCCTTTGAAAGGGACATGGCCCTTCATTTGAACAAACTTGAAAGCCCTTCACCCAAGGATGCTTTTGGCCAAGTTAGGTTGAAATTGGCCCAGTGGTTCTGGAGAAGAAGTCGAAAATGTGAAAAGTTTACAGACAGACGGACAGACAGACAGACGGACGCCGGACAAAATGTGATCAGAATAGCTCACCTGAACCTTCGGTTCAGGTGAGCTAAAAACAAAACAAAACAAAAACCAACAACAACAAAACTTGTGGAGATCGATATAAATGAAAATAGTTTCAAGATACAGTCTGTCTACCGGCAGTATTCTCGAGAGGGACGTTATAAACAATATTCAATCAATCAATCAGTCTGTCTATTTACACTGCGTAAAACGTAACATGATTTCCCCCAGGTTTTGGTTATATTGAAACTCGTCCATTGAGACTGCTAATAAATGAATCCCAATTGACCAAAATATCACAGGTTTTACAACAGTTTACAGAACATTTAGAGAAGGATGTCACGGATAACCGTGCTAGAATGTGATAAATGACAAAGTCACAGAAACAATTTACATATTTATTTGGTATACAACTAAAATTTAAGTTTCTGGTTCCGGTTTATGGCGTTGAACGTAAAAGTTCCTCAAATGGCGTCTGGCTTAAACACAGATCCACTACGCTGATGACTGCTGTCATATGTGGACACAACACACATGTCGATGCTCTCCAAAGTGTTTGGTTTCGATACTGTTGTACTTGGTACATGTGTACTTGGTACACACTACAAGGTAACACCTCAGAACAAGCTGAACACGGGCAATATTTACAACAAAGCTAAAGTGTCTGCAATATACAGTGTAGTTGTTTTGTAATTGCTGTCATAACATTCTGGTGAAAGCGTGCTCAGATGAATGCGTCCATCTAGCTGGACAGCTCGGTTCCTACTGAGAGCACGGATTGGCGGTTTTATGCTCCAATCTGCAAAATGCTGACTTCAAAAGAGACTTTTGAAACTCCTGTAACATCAACCTATTTGTCAGTAGCTTGTCGATTTAAAATTTGATCATACACAGAACATGCTCTTGTGTATTAATTCGGTTGCGAGAAGTGATCACCATTTGGTGGTGATAATGGAATATTGCTACATAGTTATGAGAAGTTGACGATTGAGAATCTGAAGTCATCCTATTTGTCATCAAACATCAAGTAGACGGTGGACATTTAAATTGTGATGTAGATCTAGATCTCCTAACTAGTTAAAAAAAAAAATCGAACGAAATTTGAAGTAATTTTTATTCATTTTACCTGACCTATTATGGGTAAAGGCTTTGTTTTTTCATAAACTAAACATGATATTTTTTTTTACCGACATTGCCACCGATCTATTGTAGAGAACACTGAATGCACCATGCGACACACGTCCCATACATGACAAGATTACATGTATATGAATATATACACTATTATACATGTATATGAATATATACACTATTATACATGTATATGAATATGTACACTATTATACATGTATATGAATATGTACACTATTATACATGTATATGAATATGTACACTATTATACATGTATATGAATATGTACACTATTATACATGTATATGAATATGTACACTATTATACATGTATATGAATATGTACACTATTATACATGTATATGAATATGTACACTATTATACATGTATATGAATATGTACACTATTATACATGTATATGAATATGTACACTATTGTACATGTATATGAATATATACACTATTGTACATGTATATGAATATATACACTATTGTACATGTATATGAATATATACACTATTGTACATGTATATGAATATATGATGACAAAACATGAATATATATCATCATGATGAAAAAAATAACTATACGTCAAACATATCAAGATCATTGATGTCATATCTAATATCACAATATTAAATAATCATCTTGGCCGATGTATATATTTTGTGTCTTATTCAGAGAGAGAGAGAGAGAGAGAGAGAGAGAGAGAGAGAGAGAGAGAGAGAGAGAGAGAGAGAGAATCAATAATAAAATATGATTTCTTCCAGTTGGTATTGAAATCTACAATTTTATTAGTTTCATATGCAATTTGCTTTAAGGCTCTTATAACATACTCTTTATTTCATTGATCAGACTTTGCATGAATAAGTTATTATTCAAACATCTCGTTATATATATATATAATGTTTTATGGACATTGACATAATATTAAATGCTTTGGCTGATTCACTTTTGTTAAATTCTCCAAATATGAAGCAGTGGCATCCAAGTTTAAAATACATTTTTTGAATTACAAAGATTAATGAACACTGCAAGTAACTGTTGGACAATGGGGCAATCCCACAGCAGGTAATAAATTGTTTCTTCTTCGTTTTTACACAGATCACACAGAGATCAAAATATATAATAAAAAGATATTATTATAAAAGGTCAAGTACTTTCAAACTGGTTCAATTACTAAGTGTTCAAAATGTCAAAGAATTGATTAAATTAGATAAATACTTGTATTTAGCATGTTTAAAAAGAGATGCTTAATTTAGCTTTTGTTTTATTTATGTATACTCTCCTGTGGGATGTTTGTATATATCATTATTTATGTTATTCTATTTCTGATGAGCCGTTTGGCTCAAGGATAATTAAAGAACTTGAACTTTGCCAATTTTAAACATAAAGCTGTTTATAGTAAAAATGTAATGATTACTTCTGAATTGCAACCATTATAATTTACTATTTTGTGTGGTTAAAAAAGGGAGATCATATATTACTTTCCACTATTTTTGTGTGATGTTTAAATATCTATCCCACTTTTGTTCACCAACTGGCTTTGAACCATTTGTCTATTTAAAATTGTATACATGGGTCTAGATCTCCTTTTTGATAATACAGTGATTAATCTTAAGCATGATATAAAATTACGAGTTAAGAGTGTAGGAATTTCAGAATTAAGAAAAATAAATAAATATCTAACTTCATTTTTCCAGCTCGAGCTGATTATTTATTTAATATCGGGTTCGATATTCTAATTATTTCGATGACAGGTGTCTGAGCTGGATGGGTCAATTTCTGTAGCATCACTTTAGTTGAGTAACTCCGGTACTCGGTGTGTATAGCCTATGACTAGTACTTCTGTCCTGTGGGACTGATGCCATACATTACATGTAAAAGTTGAAAGAGAGTAAAGAGATCCGGAATTGACTAATGCTGCACTGCTTGGAACTCTCAAAATATCTCAAACCAGGTTGGTGTCATTCCAATACTTTTGATGGTTTGGTAGACAAATCACAGTTTAATCCGAGGTTTATCCCCCCGCACATGTCATGGCAAGTCAGGGGAATCTTGGATTAACCATAGTTGAGCTAAAATTCGTGTTTCTTAAGGTTGATGTATAAGCATCGTGGGAAACCCACGTTTAATTACGCTTCGTTCCTCTCTCCATCACCCGTGGGTCCATTTATTCCTACTTGCTCGTTCTAATGAATAAATATTCAAAAATATCGTCCAATCTAAGTAATAGTTATAGTAATGGAACTCTTCTGGTTTTAAAGGTAGCATTCCGTCCCATAATCAATCCGTCCCTTAGTCGATTCGTCCCATTACCGATCCGTCCCTAGACTATCCGTCCCCTAGTTAATACGTCCCCTAGTCAATCCGGCCCTGAAAAAATCATATTTTTCCAAGTATTATTTACAGTACTAAATTGGTTTAATTCATCTGCGTATTTCATCTTCATGGTTTGTGTGCCGCTGACATCTTCTGTCATCAGGTAGTCATCCTTTAATATGCTCTATGGTATTTATGGCTTGATTGCAGACTAATAAGACTTTATCACACGTAATGTATATTAATCTTCTTGAGACTGTTTATTGTTACAAATGTCTCTTCTTTTAAAAGCAAGAAAAACATACTTTGCCAAAACATTTAAGGTATGTGTTCCTCCATATTGAAATAAGCTTTCAGTATTTCCCAAAAACAAACAAGAGCTGTTTTGATATTTGACAGATTTTTCTAAGATCATTATACACATCACAATATTTGATAAAGTGGGCTTCATTTTCAATACAAAGAATACCTTTTATTTTTAGACAAAATGTACATACTCTGTCATTTATTGGAATATTTCTATACCTGCCACATTATATTTCCAAATCACTTCGCACTTCTGGAGTTTAAAAAAAAAATCTAATAGTTAGGTTACTGTAAGCTCGTAATTAATGATCAAAGGTTGCACAACAATACAGTTATAAAAACTGTTTTCACTAAGGTGTTTTCACAATGATCAGTGGACACTCATGGGACACACATTTACATTGATTGCTATACATAGTTGAATAACGATGTTTTTACAATAATTAATGGGCACACATTTTCAGAACCATAGCACTATAAACAATTTTATTTACACGTCTAACTTCGGCAGTTATCTAATTTTGATAATTAACTGCAATATATATGAAAAAACTTCCCTTTTTCTTCAGTAATAATCATTTATTATATCTTTGATAAAAAAAAATTGGAGGGGCCGGATCGACTAAGCAAAATGGGCCGAATCGACCATGGGACGGACTGTCTAAGGACGGATCGACTAGGGACGGAACGATCACAAGAACTGTATACCAAAATTGGGCTGAAAGCGTCTTGTTGATCAGACAAATTCGCTCGGGGTATATGATGAGCGCCCAATCAAATTGCCTCATTAGTTATTCATGAGAACGATCGAGTAGGAATGCATGGTTTGATATTTACATGTATATACGATCGCTCACGTAAAATCGTTAAAACAGCAAAATATCACAAAATAAAGCCCCAAATTGAATTCATTGTGTAAAATAAAGTTTAAAAAATTGGTTTTTAAAATTCAAAATGAATATAGAATGCAAAAAGACGTACAGTTTTATGTTCTAGAATAGATAGAATCCGTTGTTTAGGAAATCGTCTGACACGTGTGCGTTATCTTAGGTTATTCTCCTGAATATTATAATTGTCCCTGATGTTGATGTAATCAAACTGAATTTCATCTGGGATTGAGAGAGGTTATTGATTCTTCCGATTTTATGAGAAATATTTTAGTAAGTACTGCAACATTGGAAAAAAAAACCACTTTAAAAAAAATGTTTTTATTAATCAACATTTCAGCCCACAGACACTTCTAAAATGGGGCTGCCCCCATCATCCTTGCTTAATTTTTAATTTTTTTTTTAATATAATAGACTTGCATGATTATGGTAGCTTGACTTATTGGGGGCTGCTGCTCCCAAGCCTCCCCCCTTTAATTACGCTCAAATGCCACTGGGATTTCTAAACCATCAATTTTAATACACAATTCATCGGTGAGTTTCACGTCTTTGCATCCGAGGCGAAAATACAAATGGCAGTGTGTTTACATTCCACTTAGCAACGACAAGGGGAGTAACTTTTTTTGTTTGGTAGCCTTTGGTTGAGTGGTGAATGATTCAGCTTAATTATAATTAGACAGCATTTCATACTTTCTACATGGAATGTTCAAGAAAGTTATAAAAAATTCCCAGGATTTCGCAGTATCTGGATACCTTTTACAATGAATGAGACTAGACTTTTCTCTTCATCATGTGATGGTGTAAACTGTATCTCTTCAGCGAACGTTTTCTCTTCGTAATTGTTAAGTGAGAACGTTTTCTCTTCGTTATTGTTAAGTGAGAACGTTTCCTCTTCGTAATTGTTAAGTGAGAATGTTTTCTCTCCGTTATTGTTAAGTGAGAACGTTTTCTCTTCGTTATTGTTAAGTGAGAACGTTTTCTCTTCGTTATTGTTAAGTGAGAACGTTTTCTCTTCGTTATTGTTAAGTGAGAACGTTTCCTCTTCGTAATTGTTAAGTGAGAATGTTTTCTCTCCGTTATTGTTAAGTGAGAACGTTTTCTCTTCGTTATTGTTAAGTGAGAACGTTTTCTCTTCGTTATTGTTAAGTGAGAACGTTTTCTCTTCGTTATTGTTAAGTGAGAACGTTTTCTCTTCGTTATTGTTCAGTGAGAACGTTTTCTCTTCGTTATTGTTAAGTGAGAACGTTTTCTCTTCGTTATTGTTAAGTGAGAAGAAAAAATTGTAATTTTAAAGATAACAAACATCAATCTATCTTATCGATCTTTTCGATCTTATCAATCTTATCGATCTTATCAATCTTATCAGTCTTATCTATCTTATCGATCTTATCTATCTTATCAATCTTATCTATCTTATCAATCTTAAAAAGAATACAAAACATGGCCCACCACCGTGACACCGGAAACCATTTGGTTACTGATAGCTGCAAGTGGCCGTGATTTTTCTTCTTACATTATTGGATATAATTGGGTTGAAACTGTCACTGTAAAACAAAACAGGTGAACACTGTGGCCTAAGGGCCTCTTTTGTAATCATTGTACATGGAAATTACAAGTTGAATTAAACAAATTCTCCAGCAAAATTCATTTCAGTTTTTGCCATTTTTAGGTGAACAAGAATATTTGAATGCAGTGGAGGGTGATGAGTATGTACATAAACAGAAATGTCTCAGAAATATCCAGATGACCCTCGAGATTTTCTTTCTCACTTAATGCATGCAGAGGAGAAGTGCTCAACTCTAGAAAGTATAGATCCCAATCAAATTCGCAATGATCGATTTGAGAGAAATTTTCAAACGATGATGGTATAGTCTTTTTTGTTGTGAACATTAATATTAGATAGTACATATAATACTGTGGATTTATTGATTATACCCCCCCGAACGAAGTTCTAGGGGGTATATAGGAATCACTCTGTCTGTCCGTCTGTCCGTCCGTCTGTCTGTCTGTGCAGATTCGTGTCTGGGCCATAACTTCTTTGTTCTTTGACTTAGGCATACCATATTTGGCACACAGGTAGATCACCATGAGACGATGTGTCGAGTACCTTCATGACCTCTATATGACCTTGACCTCAAGGTCAAAATTAAAGGTTTTTTACAATGGATTCGTGTCTGGGCCATAACTTCTTTGTTCTTTGACATAGGCATACCATATTTGACACATGAGTGTATCACCATGAGACGATGTGTCATGTACCTTCATGACCTCCATATGACCTTGACCCTTGACCTCAAGGTCAAAATTAAAGGTTTTTTACAATGGATTCGTGTCCGGGCCATAACTTCTTTGTTCTTTGACATAGGCATACCATATTTGACACATGAGTGTATCACCATGAGACGATGTGTCGAGTACCTTCATGACCTGTATATGACCTTGAACTTTGACCTCAAGGTCAAAATTGATTATAGGGTTTTGACATAGTCATACCATAAGACATGGGTGTATCACCATGAGACTATGTGTCATGTACATTCATGACCTCTTTATGACCTTGACCTTTGATCTCAAGGTCAAAATTATAGGTTTATGCCATGGATTTGTGTTCGGACTATATCTTCCATTTTCTTCTACAAATGCATACCATATTTTTACACTCAGGAAAGAGGTAATTTATACCTATTAACAACACCCTTTGGGAGATTGTGGTAAGCGGGGGGGTATTCTTAGTGAGCATTGCTCACAGTACATCTTGTTTATATCAGATTTCCCGGTCTTGACAATTAATTCAATTTTGTTTCTACATAAAGTTATGGACTGGGTATTTTATTCTTTTCTCATAAGGAACTGCAGGACACTGCTCGCTCTCTCTCTCTCTCTCTCTCTCTCTCTCTCTCTCTATATCATGTCAGATGTCTTTGATTTATAGCTTTGTCATTATAGCATACTTAATAACTACTGTACTACTTTATATCGTGCCATGGGCTGTGACATCATTGCTATCACTTTAAGATATTGGATTGTAAAAGCATTTGTATCTGTTGCGAAAACAAAATGTCTTAATTTCAATAGAAGAGTTTGAGTTAATGCTAGAACACTTCTACAATTCACCCTAATTTTATGAAAAAAAATTTCATTTCGCTAGCCTGCAATGAATTTCCGGTTTCTTTCAAGGGCATTCTAAGTGTAAGAAAATTAAAATCATGACAGACTTTAAAAGGACTGGTTCACGATTTTTGAAAGAAATGTTATTCATTTTTATGTTAAAAATTAAAATTATAGCTCATTTAATGTTGACAACCAAAATTTGGACCGTCTGAATGCAAGGATAAGAGCTATATAAGTTTACTTTTGATTCTGTGTTATGTAAACAAAGACGAGAGTCTTTTTATGTAAACAAACAAACCAGTGAAATGTTAATTTTGTAATTTTAAAGCATTATTTCTTTTGAAAACCCCGTAAACAATAACACGCCTCAATCTTTGTTTTCAAAACAAATAATAAACCCTCTATAATGAGCTTCTGTCCTGATGAATAACCTTAATTTTTTGTGAAACCTTCTAAACATATTAGTCTGTAGATTTTGATCATTTAAAGTAAAAAACAAAGTTTGGAAGAAAATCGTGAATCAGTCCCTTGAAATGTACCAGAAGTTTCCAGAAACTAGTACAAGAGAGAACTGACAACATTTTATATGAAAATTCAAACTTATCTGCTTATACAGTAAAACTCGAATATAGCGAACATGGATATAGCAAAATTACGGCTATAGCGAAGTGAAAACGATTTCCCCGGCAAATTCTTTATATATTCTATATAAAAATCTGTGTCTATAACGAACACGGATATAGCGAATTTATGGATATAACGAAGTAAATTCCTCTTCCCCTTGAATTAAAAATGAACGTAAAAATCACCTTTTATAACGAATTTATTTTTTTCATTTTAAAACCTATGTGATTTTTAACAATCGTTTTCCATTGACATAAAGGATCAACACTTATTACAAAATTTCTGTTTGTATTTTTTCAAAAAAGGTTGTTAACGCAAAACAATACTTACACATACGTTTAGGAAATATATTGTCAGTATTGTTTACTATTCTCGTTAATTAAATTTGAAGTTTGATTGCATTTATTTTATCGTACACTCCATTATTTGTGTAAAGCAACAAGTAAATGACAATTGCAATAGACTGTACATGTATGTTTTGCGCAAAAGTTTATTGGCAATTCTTTCGACATGTTCTTGCATGACTTAATAATCCATCAAGATAAATTATCATATATAAATCAATGTGTATATTTCTTGTATAAACATATTTCTTCTCGAAAATATATAGGCTTCATTTCTCTTAAAGACAATACAAACGCAAGTATATCGATTGCTGCTTTCTTATAGAACTGATATACATATAGAACAAATCAGTTTTATAACGAATTCGTTATATTTGAATTATTAATTCGCTATAAACGTATAGTGAATTACGCTTATAGCGAAGTTTTATAGAGGGTCCCCAGAAATTCGCTATATCAGAGTTTTACTGTAATTCATTGTGAAAGGGGATATAGTAAAGGGAGCATTCATGTGTGGGTGAGTATGTGTGTGTAACACTGAGCTTGTAGACATTCATGTGTGGGTGAGTATGTGTGTGTAACACTGAGCTTGTAGACATTCATGTGTGGGTGAGTATGTGTGTGTAACACTGAGCTTGTAGACATTCATGTGTGGGTGAGTATGTGTGTGTAACACTGAGCTTGTAGACATTCATGTGTGGGTGAGTATGTGTGTGTAACACTGAGCTTGTAGACATTCATGTGTGGGTGAGTATGTGTGTGTAACACTGAGCTTGTAGACATTCATGTGTGGGTGAGTATGTGTGTGTAACACTGAGCTTGTAGACATTCATGTGTGGGTGAGTATGTGTGTGTAACACTGAGCTTGTAGACACTCTACAGGCCCACATTGTTTTCTTGATTAATTTGATACTTCACAAGTAGCTTTTTGATCAAGTTAGAAAGAACCCTAAGGACTTTAAGGTGAAAAGGTCAAAGTTTGAGGTCACTATGGGACTTCATTGAAAAAGCTTGTAGATACTCTACAGACCACTCTTGTTGCTTGAATGTTTGATACTTCAGCTGTAGCTTTGTTATCAAGAGAGGAAGAACCCTGTAATGAGTTTTGGATCAAAAGGTCAAGGTCAATATGGGAATTCATAGAAAAAGCTTGTAGACATTCATAGCGAGGGGATATGTCCACATTGCAGAGTTCTTGTTATTCTCTGTACTGAAGTGGGTATATTTCAAAGGAATGTGCAAGAAGCCACAGGTCTATTGTGTAATTCAACTTTGGTAAGAATTTACTTGTAGTGTCCTGTGTGGTAGGTCATGCAGTTGTGAGCTTTCCAATGCAGCAATGTCTGCAGTGATTCAAATTTGTTTCCCATGGCCACTGTGGAGCCATAATGGGGGATTAAAGTTTTACATAGGAAGATATGTCAGCTCATGTGAGAAAATGTGGTTCATTGGTCTCTTGTTTAACGAGCTGACCAATTTCCCCCTACAGATTTGGAACCTTTATCTAAGAGCAGGAAAAAGTAAAACAGAAAGAACTGTGTTGCAGTTTCTGGTTACTGTTATGCCATCAAACATGAGGAAATAGTATCCCAGCCGTTCCTTAGTAATCTAGAGGGAAAATGATGGAAAGGGCAACAGACATTTTCAAGCCCCCTTCTACATCACTACAATTCCAGGGAACATTTTAGTTAGATCATTTATGATTTCCAGCAGTAGGGATGACCAAATGGTTGTTCAAAACATCATGTCTTCAGACCTCTTAGACTGAAGGACGTAGATCCTATTAAATGTTAGAATGAAAATTAGCTTGTGTCGAGTTAGATTCTGGCTTCATTGTAATAAGTACTTAGTTATCATAGTTAATACATGCAATAATATATCTGAAAATTATTTTATTAGGCAGCTGATTCAGAGATTGCAAAGAAAATGTTTTCTCAAGTAAGTATATGGTATGGTATTTCCTATAATGTTTAATGATCACAATCATGATTATTCTGGATTACGATGAGTTGAATTTTGGATAGTGTTGTATGACACAATGATTATTCTGGATAAGTGAGTTGAATTTCGGATAGTTTTGTATGATCAACAATGATTATTCTGGATTAGGTTGAGTTGAATTTCGGATAGTGTTGTATGATCAACAATGATTATTCTGGATTAGGTTGAGTTGAATTTCTGATAGTGTTGTACGACACAATGATTATTCTGGATGGGTGAGTTGAATTTCTGATAGTGTTGTATGACACAATGAATATTCTGGATGGGTGAGTTGAATTTCTGATATTGTTGTATGACACAATGAATATTCTGGATTAGGTTGAGTTGAATTTCTGATAGTGTTGTATGACACAATGATTATTCTGGATAATTGAGTTGAATTTTGGATAGTGTTTTATGATCAACAATGATTATTCTGGATTAGGTTGAGTTAAATTTCAGATAGTGTTGTATGATCAACAATGATTATTCTGGGTTAGGTTGAGTTGAATTTCTGATAGTGTTGTATGACACAATGATTATTCTGGATTAGGTTGAGTTGAATTTCGGATAGTGTTGTATGACACAATGATTATTCTGGATGGGTGAGTTGAATTTCTGATAGTGTTGTATGACACAATGAATATTCTGGATGGGTGAGTTGAATTTCTGATAGTGTTGTATGACACAATGAATATTCTGGATTAGGTTGAGTTGAATTTCTGATAGTGTTGTATGACACAAGGATTATTGTGGATTAGGTTGAGTTGAATTTTGGATAGTGTTGTATGATCAACAATGATTATTCTGGATTAGGTTGAGTTGAATTTCTGATAGTGTTGTACGACACAATGATTATTCTGGATGGGTGAGTTGAATTTCGGATAGTGTTTTACGACACAATGATTATTCTGGATGGGTGAGTTGAATTTCGAATAGTGTTGTATGACACAATGATTATTCTGGATTAGGTTGAGTTGAATTTCTGATAGTGTTGTACAACACAATGATTATTTTGGATGGGTGAGTTGAATTTCGGATAGTTTTGTATGACACAATGATTATTCTGGATGGGTGAGTTGAATTTCTGATAGTGTTGTATGACACAATGAATATTCTGGATGGGTGAGTTGAATTTCTGATATTGTTGTATGACACAATGAATATTCTGGATTAGGTTGAGTTGAATTTCTGATAGTGTTGTATGACACAATGATTATTCTGGATAATTGAGTTGAATTTTGGATAGTGTTTTATGATCAACAATGATTATTCTGGATTAGGTTGAGTTAAATTTCAGATAGTGTTGTATGATCAACAATGATTATTCTGGGTTAGGTTGAGTTGAATTTCTGATAGTGTTGTATGACACAATGATTATTCTGGATTAGGTTGAGTTGAATTTCGGATAGTGTTGTATGACGCAATGATTATTCTGGATGGGTGAGTTGAATTTCGGATAGTGTTGTATGACACAATGATTATTTTAGATGGGTGAGTTGAATTTCTGATAGTGTTGTATGACACAATGAATATTCTGGATGGGTGAGTTGAATTTCTGATAGTGTTGTATGACACAATGAATATTCTGGATTAGGTTGAGTTGAATTTCTGATAGTGTTGTATGGCACAAGGATTATTGTGGATTAGGTTGAGTTGAATTTTGGATAGTGTTGTATGATCAACAATGATTATTCTGGATTAGGTTGAGTTGAATTTCTGATAGTGTTGTACGACACAATGATTATTCTGGATGGGTGAGTTGAATTTCGGATAGTGTTTTACGACACAATGATTATTCTGGATGGGTGAGTTGAATTTCGGATAGTGTTGTATGACACAATGATTATTCTGGATTAGGTTGAGTTGAATTTCTGATAGTGTTGTACAACACAATGATTATTTTGGATGGGTGAGTTGAATTTCGGATAGTTTTGTATGACACAATGATTATTTTGGATGGGTGAGTTGAATTTCGGATAGTGTTGTATGACACTAATTACTTAAATTGGATGGTTAAGTTGAATTTTTTATAGTGTTGTATGACACAATGATTATTCTGGATGGGTGAGTTGAATTTCGGATAGTGTTGTATGACACAATGATTATTGTGGATAAGTGAGTCTGGATGGGTGAGTTGAATTTCGGATAGTGTTGTATGACACAATGATTATTGTGGACTAGGTTGAGTTGAATTCTAGAGCTACTATGGAATCCTTACTATCCTTGCTTTTAATTGGGAATGTTTCTCAATGATATATAATTTTTTGTGACATTTCATGTACAATTCATTTGCATTCTCTCTCATTTCTACAAAATATCTTGGGGGTGGGGGGTTATATTACCATGTCTGTTTTAGAGTGAGCATGTTTTGATAGTTCCTGGTTGTGGCAAGTAAAATTGTAAAGTCAGCTCTTATGTATTGCAGTAAGTTATATAAATGTAACAAAGGAGAGAAAAATCATAAGAACAATCTAGGATCGAACCTGGGACCCTTGCATTACAAGATAGTTGATCTAACCACTGAGTTACCCAGGCTGATATACTGAGTATGGTAATATTACCACAATGCAAAATTCAGACCTAAACCAATCATACAAGAACTCTTCATATTGAGGAGATGAAGAAATTATTTTAGAGAAAAAATGACAGAAACATCGCTTATGTCGTATGTCCTTAATGTCACTTTACATGGAGGGGCCTCCATGGCCGAGTGGTTAGAGCATCACGCTCAAAATCACACTGCCTCTCACCTCTGTTGGCACGGGTTCGAATCCCGCTCGCACCGGTAAGTGAGAAAGTTTCCCAGCTTACTTGCGGAAGGTCGATGGTCTCTTCCCAGGTACATTGTATCTGGGTTCTCTCTTCCACCAATAAAAACTGGGCGCCACCACTGAAAAATTGTTGAGTGTGGCGGAAAACAACAAACAATCAATCAATCACTTTACAATATGGCGACTTGACTCTTGAAGATGTTCACTTTCATAATATGGAGAGAGATTTGATCAATAAATAAAATGTGTCTGTAGTATTTAGTTTAGACAGGTGATTGTTCCCATTGTATTGAAATTGGAATAATATATTGTTTCCATCTGTAACACTTTGTAATGTCTTGTTTTCCGTCACACAAATAATTCTACATGTCTTGACTGTTCTAGGATTTTCATAAACCCAACAGTCAAACAGAAAAAGCCGCGATCACAATACAGAAGTATATACGAGGGTATCTGGGGAGGAAGAAATATGTAGAACTGCTGTGTGACAAGTTTGAAAAAGTAAGTGTTATTTCTTTATTTAAAGACCCAATTTTAAGCCACCTCCCATGAAATTTACCTTGACTATGACAATAGCTCAAACTCTGATTAACAGATTCAGCCAAGCGCGTCAGCTGGGCAGTTTAGATTGGAGCAGCACCAACTTTCATGCCTATCGTATTTACAGAATGCCCGGATTACAAACAACCAAGAACAAGAAAATGTTGTTGAACGTCCTCAAATTAATTATTGGTCACATAAATAAAATCAATAATAATTTCAAATCAAATTAAATTAAGTGATTTAGATAAATTAATCAATATATTTTTCATTTTAAATGTTGGATTAGTAGAATATTTTTTAAATGTTTAATAAGCAGCCCTACCCCTAAGAATTTCATTGGATATTTTGATTGGTTACATCTGAAGAACAATTTACTCTAGTAATTTTTAGGGGCACGTGGACAAAGTTCACAAAAAACTTGACAAAAAATGGGGGGGGGGGGACTGTTTTAAAAACCTGGCTCTTATTTACATGGGTATTACTAGTGCTTAGAATATCATATAAGAGGCATGAAAAGAATGCAAATTCAGGGGGAGGCATATTGATTTCGTACTTTCCGTCCATCCGTCCGTCTGTCTGTCACAAAATCTTGTGAACGCTTCTCCTATATGTCTTATCGGATAGACTTGAAACTTTTTACAATGCTTCATTGCCATATGTAGATGCGCATATTGTTGGGACGGGAGGATCAATTATTTTCCTAAAAGTTATAGTGGATCCAAGAGGGGTTGAGGAAGTTAAAATAGCTTGTGAACACTTTTCCTCCTATATGGCTTATCCGATAAACTTGAAACTTTTTTCAGTACTTCAATGCCATTTGTTTTTTCATGTTCTGCCAACGAGCCTCTTGTATATTCATTCTGTGGTACTTGACGAAAGCACGTGCAATGAAAAAAGAGCTTGTCATACAAGAATTGTGTTTGTCTGTCCAGAACATCTTTGAGAAAGAGTTCTGTTGTTGGTGAAGTGCTGAAGAATCGGTGTAGTTCATTGCTGGGGAAAGATGTAAATTTAGGCGATGTTTTATGCCAAAATGTAAAAGAAAATTCTATCAGTTAGAAAAGAATGGGGATGGGATTGGGTTACAGTGTATGTCAGGCTTCATCCCACTGACCAGGCATTAGGTAAGTATCCCCAAACAAAGGATGTGTCCGTAAATACAGCGGGGTGTCGATGAAGTAATAGTGAAGGTGCTGAAACCTCTTGCAGAAATCCATCTACCTCTGCAAGCATCACTCCCAGTTATTTCTGTTGGAAAAACTAAGGCAATTTATATTATATATCACAAAGCATCAAAGGTTCTACACATTATTATTCCTCATTCAGACATTTTCATAATGCAAGGTGTACTAGTACCACCTGGGATGAAATGCTGTATCTCTCATTTGAATTCATTAAAGACTCGTGATTTTCATTTAATGCTGACTGTCTGGTGATGGAATAGTTTCTACCCGTGATTTTCACATTTAATGCTGACTGTCTGGTGATGAAACAGTTCCTACCCGTGATTTTCATTTAATGCTGACTGTCTGGTGATGGAACAGTTCCTACCCGTGATTTTCACATTTAATGCTGACCGTCTGGCGATGGAACAGTTCCTACCCGTGATTTTCACATTTAATGCTGACCGTCTGGCGATGGAACAGTTCCTACCCGTGATTTTCACATTTAATGCTGACCGTCTGGTGATGGAACAGTTCCTACCCGTGATTTTCACATTTAATGCTGACTGTCTGGTGATGGAACAGTTCCTACCCGTGATTTTCACATTTAATGCTGACCGTCTGGTGATGGAACAGTTCCTACCCGTGATTTTTACATTTAATGCTGACCGTCTGGTGATGGAACAGTTCCTACCCGTGATTTTCACATTTAATGCTGACTGTCTGGTGATGGAACAGTTCCTTTCACATTTAATGCTGACTGTCTGGTGATGGAACAGTTCCTACCTGTGATTTTCACATTTAATGCTGACTGTCTGGTGATGGAACAGTTCCTACCCGTGATTTTCATTTAATGCTGACTGTCTGGTGATGGAACAGTTCCTACCCATGATTTTCACATTTAATGCTGACCGTCTGGCGATGGAACAGTTCCTACCTGTTTTAATGACATACATGATGTACTATATCAGCATGTACTTCGGATTTCCATTTTAATGATTCAAATACATGCGTCATGTATCAGTGACATGCTTTATTATTGCCAGAAATAAATGTCATGTAAAATAAATGTATATCGTGTAGGAAGTTAGCCCAAGAGTAATTAAGACGAGATATGTACCATTACAAAAATATGAAATATCATATAGAGCTCAAAATGCCTACACAATTCTTGCATCATGCTAGTACATCGTTGTAAGAGGTCTATTAAAAGTCTATGTCCACATACTAAAGGCATTGAAAAATAATTACACCTTGAGTACCAATCTATGATGATTATGGGTAAAGCTTTCTGAAAAGACTAAATCCAGATGTGGACAAATACCTGGTAGGCTTTTTCTTGTGTTACCCTGCATGGTCGTTTAAGAACAATTTTTATGAAACAATCTTGAATTAATTATTATCCATATGAAAAAGTAAAGATACGAACAGCGATCAATCTCATAATACAAAATCAAGAGTATTGCAAACACGGACTCCTGGACATGCCAGGGGTGGGATTAGGTGCTTAGCAGAAGTAGTCATCCCCTGTTGAACTGTTGAGCCCTATATCTTGATCAGGTAAATGGAGTAATCTGTAGTCAAAATCAGTATGTAAAGGACGGCTTAACAATTGCTATTAAATCTAATGACAGGTTATATTTGCAAATTAGATTGTTATAATGACCATAGATAGAATTTGTGAAATGCTGACATAGATATGTATTCCGTTTTTTTGCCTTTTAATGAACTGGAGATTTGGAACTCTTCTGATGAAGGAGGAGTGATTCCCATCTAGACAATTCTAGGTTCATTATGGATTTTTTTTTTGCAGGAAGAGTTTGTGCTGCAACTTAAGGTCCAGCAGCAGGTAGAGGAAGGGGAACTACTGGTTGAGAAGTAAGGCTTATAAACAAAACCAGAAGTGTCATCACATGACCTGACTTTATTAATGACACCGTTAGCTGGTATGACATCATCAGACCATTAATAGTAAATTCTGGACTTGGAAGGGGGGGAGGGATTTTTCAAAAGGTCTTATGATTAAAACCAAAATTATTTTATACTATACTTTTTAAATGCAAATTCATGGTACTTCAAAGAAATAAAGAACCTTAAGTACATATAATTACGATTTCCTGAATTTTACACATATTTTGAAATGTAAATATTTTTAACCTGACAAGTTATTGTTCAGAAAACCAAGGATGGCAATGATACCTGTTAACATTTTAAATCAAATTTAAAGTGAAAATATTGATGTCAGTACTGATACCTACACTGCACTATTTAGAAATTTCAAGAAAAAAGTTGATTTTTAAGAGACTGACCGACACTGTTTATATTTTTAGATGTAATCTAGAACACACTTGTGTGTTGTGTTGGCTTTATGCTCTGATGATGAATCAGATGCAGTAAATGTCTATGTATAATTACAGTCATCGTCTTGAAGTTTTACTGGATGATAATATTACCAGACGAAGGAATAAATCCAGGCATTACATAATGGATGTTGTAACGTAAGTAAAGTATCGACGGAGACAATGGAGAGTTACATTCTCAGAGATACATTTTGTTGAAAGGATGCATTTCGAAGTCCAGATCATAGTTTTCAAAGATCATTCTTCAATGCATCTAAAAGCCAGTTTTACAACAAATTTTGGTGTCTTCATACCAAACATTGTAAAGTCAGCTCCATGTTGACACATATTTTCTACCATGTTGCAATTGTTATGGACATATGCGATGTTTCTTACATTTTCTCCAAAATCATTTTTTCATCTCCTCGATATGAAGAGTTCTTGTATAATTTCTGAAATTGGTTTAAATTTTATATTGTAGTAGTATTACCATGCTCTGTATATCGGCCTGGGTTATATCACTTAACTAGTAATGTATATCGACCTGGGTTATATCACTTAACTAGTAATGTATATCGACCTGGGTTATATCACTTAACTAGTAATGTATATCGACCTGGGTTATATCACTTAACTAGTAATGTATATTGGCCTGGGTTATATCACTTGACTAGTAAATAATGTATATTGGCCTGGGTTATATCACTTAATTAGTAATGTATATCGACCTGGGTTATATCACTTAACTAGTAATGTATATCGACCTGGGTTATATCACTTAACTAGTAATGTATATCGGCCGGGGTTATATCACTTAACTCGTAATCAGCCTGGGTAACTCAGTGGTTAGATCACTTAACTAATAATCAGTCTGGGTAACTCAGTGGTTAGATCACTTAACTAATAATCAGTCTGGGTAACTCAGTGGTTAGATCACTTAACTAATAATCAGTCTGGGTAACTCAGTGGTTAGATCACCTAAATAATAATCAGCCTGGGTAACTCAGTGGTTAGATCACCTAAATAATAATCAGCCTGGGTAACTCAGTGGTTAGATCACCTAAATAATAATCAGTCTGGGTAACTCAGTGGTTAGATCACCTAAATAATAATCAGCCTGGGTAACTCAGTGGTTAGATCACCTAAATAATAATCAGCCTGGGTAACTCATTGGTTAGATCAACTATCTAGTATTGCAAGTGTCATGGGTTGGATCACTAATTGTTCAAATGATTTTTTTCTTCTTTAGTACAATGACTTTGTAATGTTTGTATATAAGAACTTCTGTAATACATAAGAGCTGACTTCACATTTTTACTTGGCAATGCAACAACCAGCAACTATCAAAATATGCTAACTCTGAAACAGACATGGTAATATACCCCAAGAATTTGAATAAATTGCAAGTGAATTTTGTGTGAAATGTCATGAAAAAATATATATCATTGAAAAATGTCACACATGCCCTTACTTTCCTCTTGGAAACCAACAACCTCCAAATGCCCATTTAGGGATTAAACCAGGAAGAATCTCAGCTCTCCATATCAGATACCTGGTGGAGGTATAATGAAATAGGTATATACTAGGTATAATGAAGTAGGTATATAGGCATAATGAAGTAAGTAAATATAGATATAATGATGTAGGTATATAGGTTTAATGAAATAAAGATATTTAGATATAATGAAGTAGGTATATAGGTTTAATGAAGTAGGTATATGTGTATAATGAAGTAGATATATAGATATAATGAAGTAGGTATATACTAGGTATAATGAAGTAGGTATATAGGTATAATGAAGTAGATATATAGGTATAATGAAGTAGGTATAGGTATAATGAAGTAGGTATATAGATGTAATGAAGTCGGTATATAGATATAATGAAGTAGATATTTAGGTATATTGAAGTAGATATATAGGTATAATGAAGTAGGTATAGGTATAATGAAGTAGGTATATAGATATAATGATGTAGGTATAGGTATAATGAAGTAGGTATATAGGTATAATGAAGTAGGTATAGGTATAATGAAGTAGGTATATAGGTATAATGAAGTAGGTATATAGGTATAATGAAGTAGGTATATAGGTACAATGAAGTATCTGTATAATCAAGTAAATAATGATAGGTATTATGAGGTTTGTCACAGTTATTAGTTATTTAGTATTTGCTATTTTTACAGATTTGATTGATACTTTCACAGTTACTAAGATATTCAGTATTTGGATTGATTGATACTTTCACAGTTACGGAGTTATATCATATTTTATATTTCTCTTTGGCTTCTTATTTAACATTTTAAAAACAAAAACCACAGAGTCGAACATCTTAAAATTTAGCTAAAAATTCATTGTTAGCTATATGGTGACATGACGTTGTAACCTAAAACAGGTTAAGAAGAGATGTCCTGTTTAAGTACTACATGTATATGGTGACATGACGTTGTTTGTAATGTTGTGCTGCTTTGTATCTGTACAATGCATTTCTGATATTGTTCTTATTTGATTGATTATAAATAGAATTACATGTACATTTGTTCTCACTATGTAAAAACTTTTAGTTTCATCTGTTAAATCTTGATTGTGTTTAAAAATCTGATTCCAAAAAGGACAACCTCCATACGAAAGAAATAGTGAAATTCGTTGAAAGAACTTGTATCCATATGAAATGTAAATCATGTCTGTCCATGCCAGGAGAGTGTCACGATAAGACTGGTAAAGTTTTTAATTTATATCAAGTAAGGTAGAAGACACCTATAGAGTTTGCTGCATCTGGTCAAAGGTCACAGATAGCTCTTGGGTCTTGGGTGGCCATGTCATTTTATAGTTTATTGAGAGTATTGTGGGCTTGTGGCACAGTTTTTTTCTCACAATAATTAGACAAAATTTCTTAGTACCCTTAGAAGTAATTATGTCTGAGATGAAAGATGGTGGTGGTAATTTGTTTTTAGCCTTCTTTCTTTGATTTTTTTTTGTCTTTTGATGAACTGAAGGGGTCAAGGTTACAAGGTATATGACTGATAAAGTTCAGGATCATTTATAAAGGCCAAGGTCAAATTTTCAGCAATTCAGTGTGGTGAGGCTTGGTTTCAATTGACACAAAACAATTACTTGATTTATTTCTAACACTTTCAAAAATCAGAAAACCAGAGAAGGAATTAGCTGTCCTGTTTGTTTGGTTACAGTATTCAGCGGGCATGGCGCTCATACCTCAGAAACAAAGTCAAAGTTCAAGAGGAGGATGACACGAAGAAAGATAATTCTACAGAGAAAACTGTGCAGCATCCAGCAGAGACTGATCAGGAAACGCCCACTACTGTAGCAGAGACTGATCAGGAAACGCCCACTACTGTAGCAGAGACTGATCAGGAAACGCCCACTACTGTAGCAGAGACTGATCAGGAAATGTCCACTACTGTAGAGGAAAGTGACTCTGTGTCCTCTTCTTACTCAGAAGTGTCTGTGACAGAGAGTAGCCTCAGAGAACTCACAGGAAACGGCAATCCAGAAAATAACCAAACCATTGAGCATTATGCAGGTGAAAGTGTGGAGGACTTCAACAAACGGTTACGTAAGGTCAACCTTCTCAGTCTGGCTCAAGAATTTGCTGAACTTCAGAAAGTGAACTCAGATTTTGTTGAACCTGAAGATAAAACTGAGGAAGTATCAAGTGATAACAAGGATATCTGTGATAGAAAACCTGCCAATGAAACCAAAGAGTCTAAGAATGAAAATCAACCAAATACTAATGTGGAATCTGGGTCAGTGAAAACGGATGATTTTGAGGTATACAACATAGAAACGGCTCTACCCTCTTTAGACTGGGATGATCTAGAACTGAAACTACAGCAAGCAACAGAAAATAGCAGTAAATTGGTAGGTTGTGAAAAAATATGTTATTTTTCATGTGAATTTGTTCTTAGAAATGATATATACCGGAATGTTAGAAATTGTAACTACAGTTAAAACTGCAATAGTGACCCACTGTATGAAGCGACTACGTCGTTACCCTATTTATTGTACCTATATTAAACGACAACCTGTCTGACGCGACCAACGACGTGTGATTTCATGAAATTTTAACTTTATTCAACGACTGTATAGTTTTCGATTACAGTGCGTTTTGGTCGAGCATGACTGAGAGTTATAGTCCCTAACACTTTCGTTTTAAACAGCACAAACTATTGTTTGGTGGTGATATTGTTTAGTTGGCACTGTTAATTATGATTAAAGCAAGCAAAGCTCACGTTGCATTTAGCGACAAGCTCACTCCAATGATTGCATACAAGAGTCACATGATTTGCTCTAGCTGAAAAATGATGAATATTACCATAGTGCTCTATAAGAAGAATGTCACTGTGGTGTACTTCTTTGACAGCTCCGTAGATTTAATAACTGAATTGTTTGGAGAAATCCGCAAAAATTCCAGACGTCAAGCTGTTTCATACCTTCATACATTTTGTTGATAATTGCTTGGTTTGAAAGAAAACACATTGCAGCTAATATGACGTCACAAGTCAATGCATGCACTGTTTACATCAACTGCGTTATATTAAATGGGTAGGCTGATTAAATGTCTAAAGTTGTGTTGCAAGATGTTAAGGGTCTTCGCTTGTCTCAAGGATCACACTTTAAAATGTTGCTCAAGTTATCAATTAATTAACGTGCAATCAGTGGGTTTTGTGGGGTTGATAAACAATTTGGCAAATCCTTTTTCATATTGTTTGTTTTAACTCTGGAAATGGGAAGTTAACTTGATACTGAAATATTTCGCATTTTAACATCACAGTCTGTAACAGGTTGAAGTCAGCTGGATATTTGAATTTTGTGTGTAATTCCTCACGGCGGGTGTGACCGGTCTACAGGGGATACTTAATCCTCCTAGACACTTGATTCCATCTTTAGTATATCAAGGGGCCCGTCTTTGCCCATCTTTCAGCCACTCTGTTTTGTATTCCTTATTCCTTATAGGAGGTACGAGATTGATCAATGTTGGTTGTCTTCACCTTTCATCAATCCTTTTAGTTTGTAAGATGAACTCATTGCAAACAATGTGCAACTTTTCTGATATAAGATATTTGTCATGTAATATTCGGTTGACTCAATGACCCTTGTTTAATAGAAAGAATTGAAATGCAACTGTTTGTAATTTGCATTTTGATTGGCTAATGCACAACATTTGAGGCTATAAAACGTGCATTAACAGGACGGAAGGTTTTCCATTGTGACATCATAATAGAGTGACACATAAACATAACGTCAAATGTAAACATTTTGTGTCATATTTCATATAATAAATTAAACATAAAGGCAAAACTCAACAAAATAAAGTGTAATAATAGAATACCAAAAACATTCCGATCAGCCCAAAATAGAGTTTGAAATTCATATTTCATTTCCTTGACCTAACTGTTTATGGGATCTTCAATCCTAGTCCCCCACCAGCTAGGATTCTGTGTACCCTAGTCCCCCACCAGCTAGGATTCTGTGTACCCTAGTCCCAAACTAGGTAGAGCTCTGTGGATAAAACACTCCCACCTAATACATATACATACAGTAATGTGGTAGTAATCAAAGAGAGGATTAACATCCAAATAAAACACACCCACCTAATACATATGCATACAGTAATGTGGTAGTAATCAAAGAGAGGATTAACATCCAAATAAAACACACCCACCTAATACATATACATACAGTAATGTGGTAGTAATCAAAGAAAAGATTAACATCCAAATAAAACACACCCACCTAATACATATGCATACAGTAATGTGGTAGTAATCAAAGAAAAGATTAACATCCAATAAAACACTCCCATCTAATACATGTACATATACATAGAGAGAATTAACATCCAAATAAAACACTCCCAACTGATCAGCTTCCCAATAGAAAACTCGATCTGACAATACTTATTGATAAAACTGCATTACATTGATCCATTACATATATGTCTTCTTAGGAAATCATACTGTCAAGAATGTTCTCTTCTTGTTTTTTTTTTTTCAAAAACACATTAGGGGTTCATATTGTCAGAAACATATTAGTCTTTATCTTCATATGGGCAAGAAAATGTAGTGTATCATTTTATGCCCAAATAATCGGAGGTTCAGGGTGTATTTTTGGCCTCTCCGTCTATCTGTTTATCTGCCAAAACTTTTACCTTGCTCATAACTTTTGAATGGATGGTAATTGAGGTTTCTTTGACCTAGTGACCTTCAACTTTACTTACTTTTGAAAAACTTTAACCTACATTTAGATTTAGGCCTAGACCTTTCTTTTAATACCAATTTTTTTTTATGCCCCGAAGATGGGGGGGGGGGGGGGGGGGGGGGCATATTGTTTTTGTCCCGTCTGTCATTCTGTCTGAAACTTTAACCTTGCTAATAACTTTTGAACAGTAAGAGATAGTGCTTTGATATTTCACATGAGTATTTCTTGTGACAGGACCCTTCGTTGTTTTTGTTTTTGTTTTTGTCCCGTCTGTCATTCTGTCTGAAACTTTAACCTTGCTAATAACTTTTGAACAGTAAGTGATAGAGCTTTGATATTTCACATGAGTATTCCTTGTGACACGACTCTTCCGTGGGTACCAATATTATTGACCCTGTGACCTTGACCTTGGAGTTTGACCTACTTTTTGAAAACTTTAACATTGCTAATAACTTTTGAACAGTAAGAGATAGAGCTTTGATATTTCACATGAGTATTCCTTGTGACAAAACCTTTCCGTGGGTACCAACATTATTGACCCAGTGACCTTGACCTTGGAGTTTAATCTAGTTTTTGAAAGTTTTTACCTTGCTTATAACTTTTGAAAAGGAAGTGATAGAGCTTTGATATTTCACATGAGTATTCCTTGTGACAAGACCTTTCCGTTGGTACTAATCCTTTTGACCTTGACATTTGACCTACTTTTAATTTTTTTTTTACATAGGTCATAACTTCTAAATGGTAAATATTAGAGCTTTCATATTGTACTTGAGCTTTTCTTGTGACAAGATCTTTCTACTGGTACCAAGATATTTGTCCTTTTGACCTTGGCCATCTTCGGAATTGGCCATTATCAGGGGCATTTGTGTTTCACAAACACATCTTGTTTACCTCATGACCTTGACCTTTTAAGTTAGACCTATTTTCAAAATCTTTAACTTTGACCATATCCTTTGAATTGTTAGTGATATGACTTTGATTCATATTTCACATGTGTATTTCTTGTGACAAGAATTTTCTTTGCAATAGGCATCATAATTACTTTACTGCCAAATGGGGGCATAAGTGTTTCACAGACAATTTTTTTTAATGATATTGATATTATAATTTTTTTTGGTGTATTTATGAAAATTGGAATCACAAATTTCCAGATTCATTTACCACAGGTATGTGTACAAGTTCTGTTAATTAATCTATCAGAAGCTCAGATTTGTATGCATACAATTTTCATTACTGTGTAACACTATAGTGATTATGAGGTACTGAACATTACTTTGAGATTTTAACTTGGACTATTCTTGGCTCAAACTCCTGATAGTGTGATGGATTTAACAATGATCGATAACACAACTACTCACCATCACTACTGAGTGTCAGCTAGCATGGTAGTGAACACACTCGTCTCTTAATGCTGTCATCCAAGTTTGATCCTCAGGATTGGCAGTGGTTGTATGTGAGAGGATAATGTCGGCTACTTAGACACGCAGGTTCCTTCAGGTTCTCCATTTTCCTACCACATCAATGACCGCTTTTGTGCAAACGTCAAGCCGACGAGAAGCATTGATATAAGTTATAGAGCCGACGAGAAGCATTGATATAAGTAAACTGTTGTAGAATGTGTTTGTTAATCAATGAAAAAAAATGAATAAAGTTTTTAACCTGCTCTCAGACTGATTTCAACATGTGAAAGTTGAGATAGCTTGGATTCTGACTTGTGTTGCCTTAGCCTCGTCTTATTCATACTACTTATTTCTGTAGACACAAAGAAATGACAGAGAGGCAATTCGACAGAAGTTGGCCATGGACAATGGGATGGATGATAGTTGCAGCAGCCAAAGATCTTACAAGAAACCCCTTGTAACAAAGTCTGCCAACACTAAATTACAAATCTGTTTCATGAATGAGGAGCAGGAGATGGCTGGCCCACCATCACAACAGGTAACTGAATGCAGTATCTTACTGTGTACTACCACTCGGTGAACCAAGACGCATTAACTCCTTTAGGCCAAAAACAAAAATTGTTGTATTCAGTTTCTGCTAACATCCAAGAGATGGGTAGGTAGGAAATTATAGGAATTATATTATTTTTTTCTCAGACTTTATTTTCAAAATACACAAAGAAACATGGTCACAATCTCCAGTACAAGTATACTAACATACTGAACACGAAGGCCTCACGTTGTATATTAACATACTGTTAACATTCTGAACACGAGGCCCTCACGTATATTAACGTACTGGACACGAGGGCCTCACGTTGTATATTAACATACTGGACACGAGGGCCTCACGTTGTATATTAACATACTGAACACGAGGCCCTCACATATATTAACGTACTGGACACGAGGGCCTCACGTTGTATATTAACATACTGGACACGAGGGCCTCACGTTGTATATTAACATACTGAACACAAGGGCCTCACGTTGTATATTAACATACTGAACACGAGGGCCTCACATTGTATATTAACATACTGAACACGAGGGCCTCACATTGTATATTAACATACTGAACACGAGGCCCTCACGTATATTAACGTACTGGACACGAACGCCTCATGTTGTATATTAACATACTGAACACGAGGGCCTCACATTGTATATTAACATACTGAACACGAGGGCCTCACATTGTATATTAACATACTGAACACAAGGGCCTCACGTTGTATATTAACATACTGAACACGAGGGCCTCACATTGTATATTAACATACTGAACACGAGGGCCTCACATTGTATATTAACATACTGAACACGAGGCCCTCACGTATATTAACGTACTGGACACGAACGCCTCATGTTGTATATTAACATACTGAACACGAGGGCCTCACATTGTATATTAACATACTGAACACGAGGGCCTCACATTGTATATTAACATACTGAACACGAAGCCCTCACGTATATTAACATACTGGACATGAGGGCCTCGCGTTGTATATTAACATTCTGGACACGAGGGCCTCACGTTGTATATTAACATGCTGAACACGAGGGCCTCACGTTGTGCTATTATTTCAACTTCATGTGCTTTAATATTAATTATCTCTGCAAAAAATACAATTGTCAACTCCAAAATAACATTTGTTCAATAATCTCTTGAACATTTGTAAAGATAATTGGTAGGACAGGGGTCGGTCTGGCTTTAGTAGGGGCACAATAGAGGATCAAAGTTTTATGTGCAAATATATAGCCTAGGGAAAATCTTTAAAAATCTTCTACTCAAGAACCACTGGGCCAGAAACATAGAAATTTAAATGAAAGCTTCCTGATATAGAGTAGATTCAAGTTTGTTCAAATTGTTTAAATGATATCATGACCCCTGGAGGTAGTTTGGGACCACAATAGGGGATTAAAGGTTTATATGCAAATATACATGCATAGGGAAAATTTTCTCAAGAACCACCGGGCTAGAAACGTGGAAATTTACATGAAAGCTTCCTGATATAGTGTAGGTTCAAACCATGGCCCCTAAGGGTAGGGTGATAAAAGAAGTGAAGAAAAAACTGAATTTCTTCTTTATATTTGGAATTATGTTTGATTAATTCATTTTGTTTTGTTTGGCTAACTTTTGTATGAGACCTGTAAACAAACTATATCTCTTTGTAAACAGGAAAATGTATTTTTGTTTATTGCAACCAATTTTTCTAAAATTGTGAAATGGCTGTTGACATCACAGAATTTTGAATTTCTTGCTATTTTAATATGGTAATAAGTGGGAACCAGTGGTTTGTCATTGGTCACCATAGTATATAGTTATGTTAACATTGGTTAGTAAAATACCCATACCGTTTACAATTTAAAAGCTACCAATGCTACAGTAACTGTGTACAAACAGTGGTCCCAAAGGCATTCATACGTAGGATTCATATTATTGAGAGAATTATGAATGCATCCACGGTCATTTTAAGTGGCTCAAATGAACATTACATCTCTTGTACAAATCAGAATGTGTCCATGGGTAACTACAGTCAACAAGAAGGTCAAAGTGGCAGAACAGCTGATGAGGAACAGGAAAAGGATGGAGAGTTTTTGATAAAGCAAGCCAAGTTACAGCAAGAGGCAAAAATAGCGCTGGTGCAAGTGAGAAATGTCTTACATTAGTCGTAAAGTGAGAAAAATCTTACATTAACCTTAAATTGAAGAAAATGACATGAGAATTTTTTTTGCATTAATTCTAAAATCACAGAGAATATGATGACTTCTTTTTTCTGTAAAATATGATATGCATTATACATGTATTATATTAAATGAAAACCATCCATTATTTTCTATAGGCAGGGACTATGGCCCATATGCAGTTAGAGGTAGAGAAACAAATTAAAAAGAAATCTCCTATTGCTAATGTGGTAAGTCTGTTTTATCATTCAGTGGGCAAACACTGATACAACATTGATTAAAACAGTGTTGCCAGCATGCAGTGTCAATGCAGGGATGTGTATTTCTTACTTAAATCTATTATAGGGATACAGCATGCAGTGTCAATGCAGGGATGTGTATTTCTTACTTAAATCTATTATAGGGATACAGCATGCAGTGTCAATGCAGGGATGTGTATTTCTTACTTAAATCTATTATAGGGATACAGCATGCAGTGTCAATGCAGGGATGTGTATTTCTTACTTAAATCTATTATAGGGATACAGCATGCAGTGTCAATGCAGGGATGTGTATTTCTTACTTAAATCTATTATAGGGATACAGCATGCAGTGTCAATGCAGGGATGTGTATTTCTTACTTAAATCTATTATAGGGATACAGCATGCAGTGTCAATGCAGGGATGTGTATTTCTTACTTAAATCTATTATAGGGATACATACTTGTCTAGACACAATTTCCACTTGTCTGAAATATTCGTTAAGGATTAGAGTTACTCTGAGGTATGCTGTTTACATCGTGATTCCAAGCGTTACAGAATATTCTACTTTCACTTTTACACATTCTGAAACTCCGAACACTAGATTTATCGTCAGTCAGTGAAACGTTTGTGTGGTACTTTAATATTCTTATAACTGTTGTTGTCAGAGTAATTTTAAAGTTGTCACACGCACATTTATTTATATATTAATTTGGTTGTGGTCAACACACATACACCTTACTTCCAGAACATATACAGCTTAGAAAAATGTAAATTTTTGACCATCTGGAAGAAAATGGCAGGACATGCATATTGTCACAATATACATAGTAAATTCATGATTTCTTTTGCTGAGATTATAAATAGTTTTATCTATCCCACCTACTTAACATCAAAAGTATCTAATTTATACAAACACTTCTGTAATCCAGTGTCTTGGTAGACTGTAAGTGAATATTGATCTAATTCATACAAACACTTCTGTAATCAAATGTCTTAGTAGACCGTAAGTGAATATTGATCTAATTCATACAAACACTTCTGTAATCAAATGTCTTAGTAGACCGTAAGTGAATATTGATCTAATTCATACAAACACTTCTGTAATCAAATGTCTTAGTAGACCGTAAGTGAATATTGATCTAATTCATACAAACACTTCTGTAATCAAATGTCTTAGTAGACCGTAAGTGAATATTGATCTAATTCATACAAACACTTCTGTAAAATAGACAGTGTGTTTATGTGTTACAGTGTAAGCAATCACAGCTGTAGACAGTGTGTTTTATGTGTTACAGTGTAAGCAATCACAGCTGTAGACAGTGTGTTTTATGTGTTACAGCTGTAGACAGTGTTTTATGTGTTACAGCTGTAGACAGTGTGTTTTATGTGTTACAACTGTAGACAGTGTGTTTTATGTGTTACAGTGTAAGCAATCACAGCTGTAGACAGTGTGTTTTATGTGTTACAGCTGTAGACAGTGTGTTTTATGTGTTACAGTGTAAGCAATCACAGCTGTAGACAGTGTGTTTTATGTGTTACAGCTGTAGACAGTGTGTTTTATGTGTCACAGCTGTAGACAGTGTGTTTTATGTGTTACAGTGTAAGCAATCACAGCTGTAGACAGTGTTTTTTATGTGTTACAGCTGTAGACAGTGTGTTTTATGTGTTACAGCTGTAGACAGTGTGTTTTATGTGTCACAGCTGTAGACAGTGTGTTTTATGTGTTACAGTGTAAGCAATCACAGCTGTAGACAGTGTGTTTTATGTGTTACAGCTGTAGACAGTGTGTTTTATGTGTTACAGGTGAAGATGCCATTTCTAGAAAACTTACAACACAGAGTAGGAAACCAGGATCTGTGTCTGTTGAATCTGGGGCAACTTCAGGTCTTAGTGAATGATCTTCACACACAAATAGAAAGTAAGTTAATTAAGGACAGATCGCATGTTAATTTTTAAACTACACAAACTTGTATGCTATTTGTCTTTCTTATGCAATAGTAGTTTTGCTGAAATATTGTGATAAATACAGATTTAAATTTAAGTCCCGATTTTAAAAACTCTTGTTAATTAGTAAGGTTAGCCATGTGGTACAGTGACATTACGTGACCTTTGACCAGCTGATTATTAAAGGGACTGATTCACGATTTTCCCAAAATTTTCTTTTTCACTTTTAATCATCAAAATCTGCTGTCTAATGTGTTTAAAGGATTTCACATAAAAATTAAGCTTATACATATCACAGATGCTCATTTTAGAAAGTTTATTATTTGTTTTTTAAACAAAGATTGGGGTATGTTATTGTTTACGAAATTTTCAAAAGAAATGGATGTCGATCTAAGTTTGATATATCTTTAATATTTCAAGCATTTTGGGGGTAAATGGTTCATCTAAAAGTTAAAAGTTGTGACTATGCAAAATTAAGATGCTTTATATTACAAAATCAATATTTCACTTGGTTTGTATACATAAAAAGACTCGAGTCTTTGTTTACATAACACAGATTTAAGACTAAAATATTGCTTTTATTCTTGCATTTAGAAGGTCAAAATTTTGGCTGTCAATATCAAACAAGTTATATTTTTAATGTTTACCATCAAAAATGAAAAATATTTTTATCAAAAATTGTGAACCAGTCCCTTTAAAGTGCCAGTAGTGTTATATACCATTAAAAGCTTAGCTTTTATTCACCATTATCCACTGTATTTGCAGTATCATTTAATATTTTTCTTTCTTTCTTTTATTTGAATGATGATTATTAGCAAGTGGGAGCGCAGCGTTATATACTGCGTTACACATAAACACTATCTAGACATTCACCAAGTTTAAAAAATAAATTTCTCTACAACCTAATATCTGTAAGAAAAAAATAAATACATAGTGATGTAGAGCAGAGCTGGAAGGCCTCGACCAAAATTGTAAATTTCATGATTCTGGGATTCTGACTCCAGGGCGAGGCCAAACTTGGTAGATATTGTTTATATGCAAATTATTTTAGAACATTTTCATTAATGCTATTGATACTAAATTGATATATTTAAGAAAAACTAAATACGTAGTGATGTAGAGCAAAGCAGGAAGTCCTCGACCAAAATTGTAAATTTCATGAGCAGATAGTCCTTTACCAATATTGTAAATTTCATAATCGGTTTTGGTATCAGGGTGGGGCAAAATGTCAGTTTTTTCAAATTTGGTATTAAGCATCTTTTGGAGAAGGGTGATGTAATTTAGAAATGTCAGGGCTTTTGAACCCCTGGGTCTTCGATGTAGAGTAAAAACTGCCATTCATTGACCAGTATTAAAAAATCTTCTATTTTACAATTGCACATCTGGCATGCAAGAAAAACTATAGATACATACTAGATGTTACATATGTTGTATAAAGTCTTTCATCATTTAAGAACACATCTTGTTTTATACTGTTGCTGAATATTAAAATTTAGATTAGATATGCAGAACAATATTTCTTCTAGATTCCATAGCCCTTGGGACTAGTGATTTGATACTCAGTTGACCGATAAGACCTGTGGGCCTCTTTCTAGATTCCATGACCCTTGGGGCTAGTGATTTAATACTCAGGTGACCGATAAGACCTGTGAGCCTTTTGCTATGAACTTATGCTTGTAATGGTTGTATGTCTATTTACAGATTTAAATGAGGAATTAATGAATCTCCTAATGGAAAGAGATGAATTACACATGAGTCAGGACTCCATGCTTGTGGACATAGAGGACCTTACGAGGTATGTAAGCCTGTTGCATACATGTATGACCTTGTCTTTATATTTCTTCAACACTTTAGGGGGTCATGCGTTTATTCCGCTCTTGTGATGTTTCATAGAATAATTCATTGCATAGGGGGAAATTTGATAAAACTTTGTATACAGTAAAACACGCTTATAGTGAAGTTCTTGGGAAGAAAAATGTTGATTCGTTATGACTGTAATTCATTATAACTAATACGTCCATGGTATGGTTTAAAGCTACTATAACAGCGAATCAAAATCATTTTGCTGTAAGTGTAAATTCATTATAAGTGTGTTCGCTGTTTTACTACGGTTATCATTATAAATCACTGGGAAAATTATTTAGTTTTTGTGATATACTATCTTTTCATGGGTCGATGCCGGTAGCTTTTTGTAAAGCATAGTTAGAACATAGCTTTACTGTGACAATTTAATATCCAAAGAGAAAGAGAGACCATATAACATAGAATTAGATGATATTATCCATGAATTTTTCAATGTAGAAACTGAAGATACTGTTATACATGTTGAAACAGAATGTACAGTCTGTGCAGAAATCTCATCCTTTTACTAGTCTGGGTTTCATTAACACTGATCAAAAAGGAAGGAGAGGAATGTACTTTGGAATGTGGTTTAAGATAGTACTGTAATTCCTAAATATATGCGAGGAATTTATTATCCCGTAATTTCACGAGAAACATCACTCGCAAAAATATATTTCTCACTTTGACTTTTATATTATTAAAATACATGCAAAAACACTTGATCAGCAGAGCACTCGCGGATTTATTTTCATGCAATTTGACGTCCATGAGTCATTTCACGATAATAAGTATTCACGTAAAATAAGGACTTTACAGTATCAAATGATATGAATGACCCTTATCGTGTGTACAATCGTCCTATAGTGGGTATTGACATCTTGTGTACAATGGTCCAATAGTGGGTATTGACATGATGTTCAGCCACAGTTGGAACTCCCTAGCTTGTCTTACTCAGAAATAGGTGATTGTGTGAGTGTTCGTGGCTCTTGTGGCCTTACCGAAATCGTAGAATACTTTCTTTGCCAAATCAAATTCTTATAAAATATTTCAGGAGAGTTGAAGAGGCAGGAAAAAGACAATAAACTCAAGAGAATATATTTGGACCACAAAAACACTCTGTCCTGAGATGAGGAATGTTGCAGAATACCTTCAAGTGTCCTGGTTGTGTCAGAAAGTTTTGTGGATTCTCCTACAAGCAGTTCATTGTTTGTGTAGCTTCTGTTCCCTGGGTAACATCCAAGTCTCCAGAGGATTGACTTGAATGCTGATATGTAGCATCACCAAATTGTAGAATTGGATTTATAGTTGCAATGCAAAATATCTTATCTATATGTGCATGTTTTCAGTCTGCATTTTGTTTGAAGAAAATATATGAAGTAATGCGGCAATTCATTAATTTTTACTAACGGTTTCAGCTTTACAAACTGAAGATTGCTGGTCTACATTTCAATAAGCTTATCTAAAGATATTTTATAGTAAGTACATATTTGTGATGCAACCAGTGTTTGTCCGATATTTTGCTTCATCCTTAGTTTTGTAAACATTTCAAATTTTTCACGAGAGGAAGTCTGATCTCGAGTCTTATTTTTAAGGACTGTGAGGTTATACACTGTAGCCAAAATCCTAAAACAAGACTTCAGGCCTCAATAGTGATTGATGGTTTGTGACTCGTATCCAGAAAGTGTGAAGATCTTTGAATTCTTTTTCTATAGATGATAAAGCAGACAAAGTGTACAGTGATACTTTTTTTAATAATCTTGAAGACTTTACCAAAATTGTGCAACTCGTGAACCCTGGGTGACCTGGTTAGGTTTTTTTGTCTCAAGATGAAGCTGTGTGGCTCATCTACCAAATAATACATCTTTGGAAAAGTTCTCTTCTCACATAAAATGAAATAGAACATGTGGATGCATAGTTATAACAAGTATAGTGGCCGCTACCGGAAATGTTAAACTCTTGAGGCAGCGTATTCAACCCCTAGGACAATGCTACATAACTCCTATGGTGAAAATGCTAATACATAATTCATTACCCTATTTACTCCTGAACATCTAGGGGGAAAATGGGAGGTATGATTTTAGCTGGAACTTACATTTGATATAATTTAAGCATTGTCGTGTCTTTCTGTTCCATTTTCTTCTTTCTCTAAATTCATAATGAGAAATAACCAGATTTTTTTTTCGTTACCCGGAACGAGGGATATTTGGCCAAGGTTAAAGTCACTTGAGAATAAGTGATTTAGTAGTTTTTGTTTGAAATTTGAAATGGAAAGATATTATAAGCTTATGCTTGGTAGGGGGTTAGTTATTAATGAAAAAAATAAAATAAAATTATTCTATGTTAAGACCATTTTGTGAAGGTATCAACTATAAATAAAGAAAGTTTGAGATATTTACATTGATATAAATCCATGTATAGACTTGGCATATTTGATTATAACTATGAAACTAGAAGTATGGAGCTGGAACACATAATATGAATATATCTCTAAACTCGGTACACTTGAACATAACAATAGACTCGGCATATTTTATTATAACAATATATTTGGTCACACATTAATATAAGTATAGACTTGGCACATATGAATATAAGTATTGACTCGGCACATATGAATATAGATATAGACTCGGCACATATGAATATAAGTATAGACTTTGCACATATGAATATAAATATAGACTCGGCACATATGAATATAAGTATAGACTCGGCACATATGAATAAAAGTATGGACTCAGCACATATGAATATAAATATAGACTCAGCACATATGAATATACAGGTAACTATAGACTCAGCACACTTGAAATTTAACATTCAAACTTTCAGTATTCTTTGCCATACTCATTACAACTTTAGTGGTTTGGTATAGGAAATCGATGTCTATAGGAAGATTGTGTGTCGACACAGAGTGGATGAAGCACTATTACTGCCGGGGTCTCGCGCTTTTCTTCTGTAGCATAACAATATCGAGGGGAAAATCCACATTTTCTGCAGGACTCATTTTAATACATACATACATTGTATATATGAAATTTTTATGCATGGTAAGCATTTTTTGTACGTATTTACAAAGGAGAAGGTAGGAAAATGGCCTTGTATGACCTCCATTGTGAGAAGTTGGCATGGAAAAAATTGTAGATTATTTTGTACATATGTAAACCATATCCATGTAAATGCTTATTTCAAGGTGAGAACTGGCATTTATTCTCGATGACTTAATTTTGTGATTCACCAGTTATAACAGTTGATTTGTTGTGACTAATTTTCGTGATCGAGATAATCTTAAACAAATACGAGAGGTTTGCATTGAAAATATTCACGATAACGAGGCTCTTGCAGTTCTTGCAAAACTTTCTTGCACATGAATACAAGTTGGTGCACAGTATCAATTTTATCTGTTAACTTATTCTAAATTCACAGAAAGGTAAAAAAAAAAATGTTTTTTCAGAAAGGTAAAAAAAAAATTCTGAATTTCCTTATTTTCTGGTCAAAAATTTACAAACTTTATGCACATGGATCACTCGCTTGTCTACCTCTCAATCTAGACTTACATATTTAGTACATCATTATTAGATGCAACTTTTGGTATAGAAATGGTATATAGGGAAATCTGTACTCAGAGTTTTCCAAAGCAAAATATATGTCATTTATTTTTGAAACCCAAAATTTGTTGCAATCTGTCAAAATCCTGCAGCTTTGATTACTTACGTACCTGATCTGATTACTGTATACAGGGAAATAGGCGCCCACGTTCTATTTTGTCCTTGTTGTCAGTGTGCAAACTTAAAACTGGGTGAAACTGTTTTCTTATCTCTATTTTAAAGGCACAGGCACTTGACATTTTAAATATCTATAATAAAAAAAAATTGTCTTCCTGTAAACATAATATTGTCAATACATGTATTATGTTTACAGGAAGACAATTTTTTTTTTTTTTTTTATAGATATTTAAAACGTCAAGTGCCTGTGTTTAAAGGGGGTATTAACTGTCATTTTTTTTCATCAAAAATTGAATTAAATTAAAATTGCTCTATGTTATATATTTCAGTAATAACACCAGTATTTAATTGTTTCAAACACATTTTAACCTCAGTGCAGGCATGTGAATATGTAATTTTGGTGATTAATTAATTATTGTCTTGCAAGATGATAATGCTTCTTTATATATATTTTTTTACACTAATAGTGGTTATCTATCATAGTTTTATTAAGCTCTCTTGTTTTTGTACAAAATAAAGGTTTTTATTAGTCA